>NW_010249972.1:0-295 GCF_000690775.1 Eurypyga helias
CCGCCCCCGGCTGCGCGCGGTGTTCTCTGCCACGTCGGATCCCTGCGGGCTGAGCGGGACGCCCAGCTGCGAGGTGTCCGGGGCACCGCTGAGCTCGGGACTTTGGAGAAGGGGGGAAAGTTCTCTCTGTAAGACCCGGAAATACGAGGGGAACCCTCCCCGTATCTGTTTTATTAAGCTCTGGTCTCCATATGAAACAAAAAGGATTTGAGCTTGTCGCTTTAGGGTCAATTTTGAGAAAATTAATTATAAACTTTTAAACTAGCAAACAGGCGGTTTAGGGCCCTCGGCTTTT
>NW_010249972.1:310-33618 GCF_000690775.1 Eurypyga helias
ATCTCCCAGGGCTAGCAATCTTTGGACACCTTATCTCCAAGTCATGGTTGAGCTGGCTAAAAACTGTTATCGGTGTAGCCAGATACCGGCAATGCCCGTGGTGTCTGGCAGAACTGAAAATACGTTTTGTGAAGTTGGTGGACTGGTGCTGAAATCACCTCAATCCGAATGGATGATCTAGATCTGTCTGTTAAAGGTCTGAAAACATGGTATGTTGTGAAAGAGGGGGAAAAATAAGCTAGATAAAGTACCATATCTCTTACAGCTGCCGTTCTCCATAGTCTTTCTTAATTCGCAAAAGGGACATATCTCCCACAGTTTTGGTTGCTTTGCACCCATATGTTTTCTTTAATTTGGAAGCATCTACTGTATCCAGAACAGAAGAAAAGACAGGTTGGGTATGTAAGGAAACTAGGCAGATGCAAGTTCTATCCAATGCACTGTGAAAGCAAGCTTGAAAAATAGCTGTCATTTTTATCTTCCTTCCCACATTCCTTACCTTCAAAAAACTTGTAGGATCTAAGTGTAGTGATAGTATATCCAGAGAAAGGTTAACTAGATAGAAGGGTATTTTTATTATTATTATTTAAAGTTGACATTGTGAGCAATAGTATAGCACGTGTGCCCCAGCAGTTAGAGGCTACTTTTCCTACTTTCTTCCTTTTCCTGATTTCTTCCCCAACAAGCACGCAACCGTTTACAGGACTCGGAACCGGTTTTGCTGCTATGTAAATATATTTAGAGGGCAAGAAAAGGAACTTTCTTGAAAGGTTACTAGTGAAGGTCTTTGTTTGCTATCAAAGATTGTGATTTTTGTGAGAGGGGTATTGTGCAATCGCCACATGTCGGCATATTTTAAGGTACAGTACATTTGAGGGTAGTTAATGTTTGGGATGATGACTTTTTTTTGCTAATCTTGCTTGGAAAAGAAGGTCCGTGTGCTTTTCAGGACTAAAGCAGGGGTCAGTGTGAATAGATAACCTTCTGTTGCACAACTCTCCTGCCCTAGCAGGGCTGTGATGACTGTACTAAAGGATCTCTGTTATATTTGGTGAATGTTGTTGCATCATTTTAAGTTGTCAACATGAATGTGGTTTCTTTTATTTACATGTGATTTTTTCCCAAGCTCTATTCTGACTAGACTAAGCTCTTTATTACTCAAATGCAAAAACCCATTCATATTTATATATGCATATTTAAAAATTAATTAAGCTTATAGTTTATATTAACTAAGACTATTACTTCAATTTCAAAAGTGTTAACTTATTTACTATTGCACAGGGCTTGATAATTATGTGAGGAGATGTGGGAAGAACACTACTTGAAGTCTGTCTGAGGAATTCAGGCCAAATTTTGTAATCTAAACAAACTGTTATGCATGAAAGAAGCCCCAGTATTTTGAATAATTATAAAAAAGCCCAGTTAACTCTGAGGAAAAATTAATTCTGTTTGAGAGAAATGTAAAGTTAACTTTATGAAACTGGTAATTCTGACAGCTCTTGTCTTTTTTTTTCTTTTCTCCGTGTCATGCTTCAAATAGTCCCTTTCTACCTCTTACTAAGTTCCATTTGCTGAGCTGTCTTATTTATACAGTGCCTTTTTAATCGAACGTTGAGGTATTAATGCCATTTATAAACTACTCAACATTGGTACAGGTCATGTATAAGTGATACCTGCTCTTGGAACTAGGGAAGTCTATGATGCTTTTTTTTTTTTTAAATAGAGAGGAACTGGTGTGTTCTACAACTATCCAGCATAAATTAACATGCAACTATTTCTGCAATATCTGCTCTAATGTTTGATAATTACATATGCTTTACATTTTTTGTTTGGTGGGACAGAGGAGTATATTTTTAACTGTGGGAATGATGATCTCGTTTTCTCTTACGTGAGTTATTTGTTGTTTTCAATGTGTTCAACTCCTCAGAACTTAAGTTACTACTGAAAATTGCTGTCATTCTTATGTGGGACATATAGGTGTTCTTTCAATCCAATTTTAATCTGTTCTAATAGTTTTAATTGTTCTAATTTTCAACTGTTCTCACCATTTTTTTTCTCTTCCTTTCTCAGTAATACGCCTTTTACTGGACTAATACTGTGTAGTTTTGGACTGCAAAATGTCTTCATGACTTTGTAGAAATGAGAAGTAACATAGGCTCAAATAGGACAGAAACACAGGAAGTGTGGAAGAAAAGTTCCTAGTTAGGTTTTTTGGGGGTTGTTATTTTTCTTTTTCTGTCCACCCAGTCCTTTGAAATACACAGTGTTAATGCTGACGGAGTTTGAATAGATTCCTTCATTCAGTCCCTTGCTTCATCAGTAGGTGTAAGGGCTGCATCCTGTACTCCTAGTGCCAGCGAGCCCCGGGAGAGATGCAGAGAAATGGGGTGTTTAAACAGAGAAGCTGTTCTGCTTTGCTGTGTATTTAAGAGCACTTGTTTTCAACAGAGAGCCAGTGTATTGTATAAAAATAGTTGCTTAATAAGCATTTACATGCAGCTCTAGGTACACAGGGTTCTTGGTAAATTTACTGAAATAATCTCTATCCTGAAACATTTACAGTGGAACTCGGACAGTATGGATCACAGCAGTTCATATTGGTCTGCTGCTAATTGTGTGCCTGGGTCTCTCACAGAAACTATTACTCTAGGACTGTTTTTAATGACATACTGTGCAGCCAACCTGGTTACGTGACCTTCTTCGCTTGCCTGGGCACCTCCATGCGCGTATCTTTGAGCTTTGTAAACAACAGCATCTGGTTAGCTTGTTACAGACTTGTAAAAAAACAACCCCTCAAACCCTGCCTTCACCTGGGAATCTGGTTGTGTGTTTAAGGAGTCTCTGGGTATAAATGACAGATGTCTAAAACGAGTTTGTGTTTTTTAGTTTAATAGCCTTTTGGCTAGCACGTTTTGAGAAGGCTGGGGCAAAGAGGAGGTAGTCTTCGTTGTGGCAGCCTTTTCTAAAGGGTTATCTAGAGATTGATAGAATCAATAAATGCGGGGTGCTGGGTTTTTTTATTTACACTTAAGGCAGCAGGGAATTAGGCAATGCAGTAAACTTTACGGGGCTGGGGGAAGGGGAGCTTTGCTGCTGCTCCTTGTGCTGGCATTGGCACTGCTGTCCGGTGTGCTGACAGGCGATGGAAAGGCACTGCTCGTGTCCTTGTGCCAACACAACCTCTGCCACTGTCTGCACAGGAAGTAGTTTGCTTCCACCAAGACTAACTTGACTGTACATTAACATAGGATGTGTCTAATTGCAGGCAGGCAATGATTTCCTCCATTTTAATGTATGGTTTTCAATGCACTCAAACCATCCATCTAACCCAGAGCAGCAGTTACGCTCAGCACGAGCTTCGTCCTGCTTTTATTCTGGCCAGAAGCTGTGGAAGCGATTGCTGCAAGGCCTTGCTTGTTATTCCAGTTGTGTTGCCTGGTAGGAATGCTGAAAGGCTTGCGTTGAGTGGGCAGCCCGTGTAGTGCCGGGAGCTGAGGGTGTTTCTGACTGAAGTAGACGCGATGGATGCTGATACGCTCTGGCCTTGAAAGTAGCAGGTAGCTGTAGTACAGAGAGCACCCAGCGACGGGTCAGCGTTGTGCTGTGGTGACCAGATGTTGACCAAAATTCAGGCTGTTCTGTAGCTGTCGAAGGGAATTGAGCTGTGCCCCTTAGTCCTGTGGCTGGAAGAGGAGAGTGACAGTGGCAGTAGGTTTTGGGAAGCTGGCTGTGCCTGGCTGGGGCTTGGCAAGCTGTTCATGTCAACAGACTTCGATTAGGTAACAATTACTGTTTCGCTTGCTTTTGGTGGTCTGACCACCAAATGAGCGCTTCAAACGTGGAGATTTCCAAACTATTTTGATGCAACCAGTAGCAGAGGCATGCCTGTAACTTGCCTTTGTCCTTTTATTTATTCTTTTCCACCAGCATAATCTTTTAAAAACATCTGCACCACAACAGTATTTTATGTGGCTTTAGAAAAGCCTTTATATAATAAAAGTGTGGGGTAATTGGTCAGGCCTTGGTTAGATTTTTTTTTTTTAAATTTATGGAGTATTTCTAAGAGTGAAATTGTTGTTCTGATAAGGAATGCACACCGCTATTCTTACATTTTTTTTTCTGATGCAAGATCTAATATAACTGTCAGTAAAGAAGAAGGATGCCAAAATAGGACTGGATGGACTGAGACAAGGTTTGAGTAATAGGCTGCCCAGACTAGTGGACACTGAACAGGTTTGTTTCAGCACAAAGATCACAGAAGTTAGGCTTGTCCACAGCTTCTGAAGTGGCAGAAAACTGAGCTAGCTGTATCAAATATGAATTATTTTTTTACTTTGTCTCTAATGATATTCACTTAATGGTCTGCAAATGGGAAAAAAAAATGCAGCAACTCTTTTATGTGTAGAATAGCTTTCTATTTCATGTGATATAGAAATACCTGTGAGTATTCAAATGTGTCTAGTCTGGATTGACCAAAACATTATCAAATCAAAGAAACCTTTTATTTCCAGACTAGACAAATTATCATTTTTAGTGCATCGAGGACCACTTGGCTGACTCGGACAATCTTTCTGCTTTGTAAAAATAAACTTAGTTCAGAGAATAGTTTTTGCAGTCATTAAAACACCCCTGTAAACTCTAGTTCCAGAGTGCCAGAAATACAGCCCTGACTGTGTTATAGCTGACCACCTTGGCATCCTGCTGCATTTGGGATTCTGGCTATAGCTAAAATATTCTAGCTTTCTCTGCCAAGACCTGGAGGCAGGACTGAGTGTTCTGAACGTGTAACGCTACCCAGAAAACTCTGGTTTAAGCAGCCAGTTCCTGGAGGCAACAGGAATACACTTCTCTAATAATAAGACTTAAATAGGGACGCAATAAATTGGTGGGTCCTTTGGTGTATGTTGTTCTCAGTGTCTCTGTGGATCATAATGTGATATTTGATTGGGAAATTAATAAAATTGGAATTAAAGTTTTACAGAATTGAACTTTTGACTTGTCATTGATAAACTGGAAACTGGAATGAAGAAACCAGTGATCCAAGAAGGGGTGCTGTGTTAAGATTTACATTGTCAGTTTGGCGTGGGAAGCCTTGGTTACTTCTCGCCAGTCTCCATTCTGTTGACCCTCTTTACCCGTTGAAGCCTGCAGTACTCGGGCACGACAAAGCTGGGTCTGCCCTGTCACAGAGCTGCGAAGTTACTTCTAATCCTGACATCCCAGGCGCTGGGGCTGTGCGCCTGACTCGGCTCGTCGTCCTGCTGCTGGCCTGTGCAATGCCCACAAGTGAAAGTTTTCTCTCCTTTAAGACTGCCGGGCACGGCTGTTGGCACGGTGGGCTTCTGAACAGAGCCGGGTCACATCTTGGGCCTGTGACTCTTCAGTTTCTCTGTTGTCTCTTCTTTTGTGGACTGTAGGATGGATAATGTTCCTTCAGTTCTTGTGACATCGTTTATTGCTAAGAGATGTCGTACTACTTTGTTCTTGATTGCTGACTGAGTTGGCTTTCATTAATGGGAGAGTGTAGCAGACAGAGTAGCAAGTCCCAGTCCTGGACATAGCTTACCACTCACAGCTTGGAGTTATACTGGTTTCATCCACGTTTTGCTTCTGTTTTTAAGTATAAAGCGGGGGTAGGAATGTTACAAAACAGGCATACTCAGCAAGGATTAATTCTTGTAACACTCATTGAACAGGACTGCAAAAATCTGTAATGTGTGTGTTTGCAGTCCTTGTTTGTTAGTGTGATTTGTGTATTGATGCTGCTGGGACAAAATAAGTTCTTGAGGCTCACAGAGAGCTCTGAAATCATCTGAACACCTGATCCCAAGCAATGCTTCCTCTCCAGAGCTGCGGAGCACAAGTACCGAGTGAATAATGTGTTTCTGATAATTTTTCAGTTGAAACAAGTTTTGTAGGCATGATCATTTGCAGGCACATGAGATAGGGTGGGATGGACAGGATCAGGATTCTACATGGTGTTAGGGACAATCGTCGCTGTGCAGCCTGACTGCATGTGCTGTTTCTGATATTCTTTTGTCAGTATTCACAGTACGTGCTTGTGCTGTACCTGGTGTAGTGCAGCTCTGGTCTGTATTGTGCATTACGGTGGTATGTTAGAAATCCTCAAAAAGCCTTACTAGGATCTTTGGCATTTGCTGCCGTATACAATAGAAATGAGAAACTTTTTTCTGTATTTAATTTTATGAAAAGCTCCCTAAAAGTGTAATTTAAAAAAAAAAAAAAAAACCCAACTAGCAAGCTGTGCTGCCAAAATGACAGCATGCATTTAAGACTACTTATCTCATGGGAGTTTGTTCAGCTGATGTCATATTGTGAGGTTTAACAAAAGCAGGCTAACTGGCACTGGAGCTAACAGGAAGGTCTGATGTGTTGAACTAATCGTTTATGCAGTGGCTTAAAGACTTCTTCAGGCCTGAGGGCTCTATGGTGTAGGCTTACTCTTGAATAAAAATTGTGTACTGTACCTGTGTTTTCTAAAGATAGCTTTTATTAAGGATATTTGGAAAAATTATCTTCTTCATGCTGAAGTTGGGATATGCCTTCCATGGAAAGGTGTAACTGTGTATGATCTCTGAAGCTGAAGAGCTTACAGGGAGGGAAAAGCAAATACTGAAGTGTAAGACTTCTGGCTTGAACAGCTTTGCTTTATTACACTTCTCATTTCTGTTATTGATAATGACAACTTTTGTTGGGTGTTAAATGCTTAGATTTTTTTTTTTTCTTCCAGATGAAATAAAAGCGGAGCTGGAAAAGCAAAGGTAAACTAATAATTGCTGTAAACTATGCCAGAAAATAGCAAGTGGAATAATTTATAGTTGAAATGTAAGAGTGTATATCCATTATGGCAAGGAATTTGGGAATAACCAGTTACACACCCTTCTGCCAAGTATGGCCCATGTGTTCCAGTTACACAATGTTTGTGGGTATGGGTACTCGAACCATAACTGCCTCTGCATTTCACTGTAAAAATTGCAGAACTTCAAAAGGTGCTAGTTTTTCACTTCCTTTTACTGGGCTTAATATAGCCTGATAGGAAGACATAAAGGGCAGTAGGTAGTCTCTGTTTGAGAGTATATGCTCTTAACTACCTAGATCGAGAATACCGGTTTAAATATTACTTAAATCCAAATTTTAAAACACTTTTCCAGCACTGTTTTACGATTTAAAATGAACCCCCAGTGTGTTCCTCTTTGGTTAGTATTCCTCCTATGGGCACTGTTTAATTAATTCAGAATAACTTCGATAGATTTATCATTTAAGATGCAATTTTGATTTTTAAAGAAAATTGAACTTTCTTTAATAAAGTATGTGTGGGAAAAACTTGCATTACATTTGTATGCTGCTATGTACCACTCAGCTTTAAATTTAGAAAAGGAGGAAGTGTAGCTTGCAGAGATGTACATGTTTAGAAAAATTAATAACTCTTCTTATCTGACCTAGAGAAGGCACTGCTGCTCCACCAAAGGCAAACTTCATTGAAGCAGATAAATATTTCCTTCCGTTTGAACTGGCCTGCCAGTCAAAGTCTCCACGCATTGTCAGTACTTCGCTGGATTGTTTACAGGTAACTGTTCTGTTTAACCTTGGACAGTGCCACGGAGAAACATGCAGTTACAGAAACCTTGTGTGCTGTTGGCATTCTTGGAGTGAGAAGGTAACGCTGGCCCGAGTACGTGCAGCTGTGCGGGTACCCGCAGGCTCTGCGGGGATGTGTAAAACAGGTCACTTCAGCCAAGTCAGACGTGTGTGTGTTGTTTTATGGTGAAGTGAGCCTTTGTTGAAGCTCATGAATGCTTACTTTAATCAGTAAAGACGGTTCGTCTGTGGTGCTCTAAAAGGAATATTTACCGTGGTGTGTGTTGTAGTGCTGATGTGATGGGAGGTCAGATTCCGCAATCCTTCTACCTTGTTCCTTGTTAAATCCTTACAGAAGGAAGCAATGCATTTTAAGAGCAGAAGTTTTCTGTTGTGCATAGGTGCAGAGATTTATATTTTTCTGGTTATGGTAGGAAGGAATGGTCTGGGCAGAAAAAACGCTTGTATCACTCACTAAAGGGAAGGGGACAAAACCACCAGTGCCACCAACACATGCCCGGAGCCTGGAGAAGAATCGCTGGTCACCAGGACAGCACCTGGCAAACAGAACAAGAGAATTCCAGCTGCTCCAGTCCACAAGCCAACTTCATCGGGGGCCTGTCTTAAATGCTTCTGTGGGAACACACGGAGCATGGGGAATAAACAAGAGGAGCTAGAGGTGTGCACACACGTGGGGGGCTCTGACCTCACTGGCATCGCAGAGATGTGGTGGGATGGCTCCTATGGCTGGAGTGTCAGAATAGAAGGATACAGGCTCCTTAGGAAGGACAGGCAGGGAAGACGCGGAGGGGTGGTTGTTCTCTGTTGGAGACCAGCTGGAGTGTGTGGAACTCCACCTGGGGATGGATGAGGAGCAGACCTCATCTGCTCATGAGAGCTTATGGGTCATGATTAAAGGGAGGGCAGGGAGAAGGGATACAGCTGTAGGAGTTTGCTGCAGGTCACCTGGCCAGGATGAGTGAGTGGATGAGGCTCTCTACAGGCAGATAGCAACAGCCTCATGGTCACCAACCCTGGACCTCATGGGAGACTTCAACCAGCCTGATACCTGTCAGAGGTACTGGAATGTGTCGATGACAACTTCCTCCTCCGAGCAATAGAGGAGCCAACCAGGAAGAGTTCCGTGCTGGGCCTTGTTCTCACCCACAGGGAGGGGCTGGTGGGGAATGTGAAGCTCAAGTGCAGCCTTGGCTGCAGCAACCATGAAATGGTGGAGTTCGAGATCCTTATGCAGATGAGGAGGATGTGCAGTAAGCTTGCTACCCTGGACTTCAGGAGAGCAGACTTTGGCCTCTTCAGGGAACTGATTGGCAGAGTTTCATGGGATGAAGCCCTGGAGGGAAGAGTGGCCCAAGAAAACTGGTGAGTATTCAAAGACCTTCTCCTCCAGGCTCAGGAGCGATGCATCCCAATGAAGAGGAAGTTGAGGAAGAGGAAGAGTGAGGATCAGGCTCGGGAGCACCTGAGGAACCTGAAGGTGCACAAGTCCACGGGACCTGATGGAATACATCCACAGGTCCTGAAAGAACTGGTGGATGAGGTTGCAAAACCTCTGTCCATCATATTTGAAAAGTCAGAGTCATATTTGAAATAGAGGACGGACAACCGATGTCATCTACCTGGACTTGGGCAAAGCCTTTGAAACTGTCCCACAAGACATTCTTGTCTCTAAACTGGAGAAACATGGATTTGACGGATGGACCGCTCTGTGGATAAGGAACTGGGTGGATGGTCCCATGCAGAGAGTAGTAGTCAATGGCTCAATGTCTGAGTGGAGACCAGTAACAAGTGGCCTGAAGGGGCTACAAGAAAGCTGGGGGGGACTTTTTACAAGGGCCTGTAGTGACAGGACAAGGGGTAATGGGTTTAAATTGAAAGCATGTAGATTTAGATATCAGGAAGAAGTTCTTCCCAGAGAGGGTGGTGAGGCACTGGGGGAGGTTACCCAGGGAAGCTGTGGATGCCCCATCCCTGGAATTGTTAGGGCCAGGCTGGATGAGGCTTGGAGCAAGCTGGTCTAGTGGAAGATGTCCCTGCCCATGGCAGGGGTGGGACTGGATGATCTTTAAGGTCCCTTACAGCCCAAACTGTTCTATGATTGTATGAAATCAGTTTTGTCTAGATGTGTGAACAAGTATTTGGTAGCCAGCCAAATATTGATGGTGTTAAATTTTGGTGTTAAAACTGCTTAAGTGAGGTATGTTGTCTAAAACCCCTTTTTCTGATGTATTTAACTGTATTTTAGTTGACAGTATATGGTTGTCTAACCTGCATTCTTTCTAACTAGAAACTCATCGCGTATGGACATATCACTGGCAATGCTCCAGACAGTGGAGCTCCTGGAAAACGACTGATTGACCGAATAGTTGAAACCATTTGCAATTGCTTTCAGGGTCCTCAAACAGATGAAGGGGTACAACTGCAGATAATAAAGGTATTTTATTTTGTTCAGTTTGGTGCAATATTAATTTGCTTTCTCTGAGTTTTTAACTAAAAAATATTAATGCAAAGCAGTACTTTAGGACCATTTCTCCATTTCTCACACTGAGATGTGTAATTGAATTTAGGGAGGCTGTCACCAGGTCAGACCTGCTATGTGAAATAGATTTCCTCTTGGTGAAGCAGAACATAAGGGAAGACTTTATAAATGTTTGTCCTTCTTCCTGGGATGAGCCATGACCTAGACACTTTATCTTACAGACAGCTTGATGTTCATCTTCCAGGCCCACATTCATTGCTCAATGAATTGCTGTCAGCCTTCAACTGAAGGCTCTGTAATTGTGGAGCAGTATTATGACCTGTTGCTCTAGCCTGTCTGCTCTCATGTCACTTTTCCAGAGAGATCTACAGTGTATGTTCTCCACGAGGCATGGTAGTACCAGTGGTGTGTGTTCTGGTGCTGAAATCTACTTGGGCTAACATAGCTGAGGTTAGAAGCTGGTGAACCTTTTAGAAATCTAATTTGATGCCAGCGTAGAGCGATTGGCCCTTTCAGATAAATTAGGCCATAGAATGTAATGATAACTGGTTTGTTTGGAGGTGAAATATCTCCCTTAGTGGAAAATTAGTTGTGATAAAACACTTCAACAGCTCAGGGGAGCACAGAGAGGTGTGGAAGTTGTGTTCAGGTTTCTTTCATTTGAAATGTTGTTTCAGAGAAGCTCCTTATGAAGTCTTATAAACAGATACCTGTCTTTCATAGCAAACCCACTGATTATGGAAGACCTGCAGGAAGGGTATTGCTGCCTACTTGCTTAGGTTTCATTTCTGCTGTGTTATGGATTTTTTCAGGCTCTCCTCACTGCAGTAACATCTCCATATATAGAAATTCATGAAGGAACAATTCTTCAGACTGTTAGAACCTGTTACAACATCTATCTGGCCAGTAAAAATCTTATTAATCAGACAACTGCCAAAGCTACCCTGACGCAGATGTTAAACGTCATTTTTACACGGATGGAAAATCAAGCTGTATGTAACTATTGCTTTTGCTCATCTCAAATATTTAGGCTTGACGAATGAACAAAACACTTCTTCTATTGTTATTTTTAATGGGTCTGTCACTGTAATTGGGTATCTATTGATTTGTAATTTAAAAACCCCTGTCAAATCCTGCAATGAAGCATGCTGACTGATTAAAAGTAAAATATGAAGCTTATTGCTGATAACTAAGTTTCACACTGTAGTTTCTGCCAAATGGTGTTGTATAAAGAAATGATGGGATGCTTTTAAAATAAGCTTGAAGAGCATCTCTAATTTGAGTGGCCAAGTGGTGATATTTTCGTTGTTACTTCCTTGTTAACACATGAATTGACAAGGAGCATCAGTCATCATAGGCATCTGGTTTTGCTCATCGTGTTTTGTGCCTTAACATTAACTTTTTCATACTGGTTTTTCAAGATACAAGAATCCAGAGAAGTAGAAAAAGCAAATCAGCAAAAATCCCAGTCTCCTGCCATTCAAGGGGTGTCCAGGTCTCCAAAGATTGGTCACTTAAAGCACAGCTATCAGGAAGGCAAACCCACTGCTCCTCTGAGTGTGGAATTAACGAATGGTGAGCCCGAGAGGGCAGAAAACGGAGAGGTGAAGTTGGAGCAGGACCTGACTCTTTCAGCATCAGGTGAACAAGAATAGGTTGTGTCTGTTGTTTTCAGTTACAATATTTCTATTGGAAAACACTCTTTGAGGCTACTTTGGGAAGAAATGGCTGGGGTTACTGGCTAAAATCATGCTTGCGTTTTCTCAGTAGTTTTTCAGAGTATACAGGCAACCTTAGCTTCTCTTCAACATTATAACCATTGAAGAAAGGCTCGTGTTTTCCCTAGACTTTTAGTACAGCTATATATAGTTTATGTATCTAGAATTATAATTTAATTTGACCTGATTAGGTTGATACAGGGGAAGGAAGGGAAGAGAATAATCACGGTACATGGGAAGCGACAGAATCACTTTGAGGTAATTGAAGTCCTGTGGTAAAAATTATGTGTATTATGAAGGCCTTATGGTAAGCCTATACTGTATCTAAATTAGGGGAGCGTAGGGTATTCCAAAACTGAAAGTTCCTAACAGTTGATAAATGACAAAATCGCTGCATTCAAAATAGCCATGCTTTGTTTTAAACAATGGAAATAACATCAATGAGTATTTCTGTATGACTTCGTGGAAACAGCTTTAGAGAACTACTAAAGACAACGTATAATTTTAACCCTTCTTCCTCTGTCATGTTTCTCCTTTCTTTCTTTTTTCCTAAAAAAAAAAAAAAAAAAAAAAGCCACGCAACTAAATTCAAAATTATGTCTTTGTGTGTTTCATTAGAAGAAACAACTGATGGAGGAAAGGAAATGGTTAAATGCATCTTGGAAGATGTGGTCAAGTCAGCTGTGAAAGGTAGCCAAATCTTTTGAAGTGAAATAGATATGTGTATTGCCAAACTTTTATTCCTGTGATTATAAAAGCTTGGAAGTTATTTTTTTGTTACGGAGTTTGTTGTTAAGAACACTTACTGAGGCAGTAAGGAAAGGTTTTTATTGTCTCACAGTATTATTCTTTGCTGGTAGCTGAGAAACTGTCTAGTTTACCAGTGCTGCTTCTGTCCCACTTGGTTGTAGAGCATCACAAAGTCATGGGATAAAAGAGCTCAGTGGGTGATTTTAATCAGTTTTACTTTTTCCCATTTAGTGGCTGAAGAAAAAGAAGTAGCAGAAACAGTTACGGCTCTGCCCGCATTGGAGACTACAGATATCTCTCTTTCTGGCTCCAGTAATGAAAATGTACAAACAAACGGGATTCCGGATGATGGGCAGTCAGTTTCCTCCACTGATAATCTGGTAAATAACTTCACTGGATGCTAATGTATATTTAGGAAAGGAGAAATGTTTTTATCATGGCAACCAAACAGTGGGATTTGGGAGTGGGGAGGGACAGAGGCTTTAATGTATGTGTCCTGCTCAGGCTCGGAAAGGAAGCAGCAACTGTAATTTAAGTAGATATTGAAAACAACTGTTCTAAAATTGATTGTTAGTTTTATTTTAATACAGGGTGGGGGTGGAGAGGAAGAGTTAGTCAACATGTGTGAAAAGATCCATGTCACTTGTAATTCTGTTTAGGTTTAGTTTTAAACTTTGCCAAATGTACCTCTTTTTTTTTTTTTTAATCTGTAGCTAATTCTTAGAGGAGTTGTGGAATATTCGTAAATGCTCTGCTCCTTTGCCTCATCTAATGTTATGTTTCTTGCTCTCAAGGAAACAGATGTATCTGGACATCAAGCTGCTGCCAAATTTTCCCATGTTCTACAAAAGGATGCCTTCCTTGTGTTCAGGTCGTTGTGCAAGCTTTCCATGAAACCACTTGGTGACGGACCACCAGATCCCAAGTAATGAGATCCTATTTATTACACTGTCCTCTGCAGGTAGCTTTTGGAGGCAGTTCAGTAGCTGCTGTATAGTAAAGCAGGTATTGAAAATTCACCTGTCAGGCTCTTGTTTCAGTTAACTTGATGAATCCAGGATTGAATCTTGCTTCAGACTATTAAAACTTTCATACTTGAGGGGGTTTTTGTATGTGTAATGGGCTTATTAGTCTTACCAGTTGAAGTGGCCTTGACTATAGTATTTGTGAAGTTTTTGATGAGGCAGTGGGTGAATGCTTCTTAGTAGTGCTGAGTTGCATCTATTATCCCAGTGTAAGATGTTAATACTCCTAGAAAATCTGCAAATTAAGATGGTAGAGGTCCAGATTCACTTGCAGGCTGATTTCCACCCCTCCCGACCCCCGCATTGAAAGGAATGAAAATAACAATTGTAGGAACATGGAAGAAATGCTATAATGCTCGTGTTTGGATACAAGTATGTATTCAGAAAGACAATATAAATATACTTAATGTTGAATTTTTTCTAGATCCCATGAATTGCGTTCTAAGGTAGTGTCTCTCCAGCTGCTTCTCTCGGTCCTGCAGAATGCTGGTCCAGTTTTCAGGACACACGAAATGTTCATCAATGCAATCAAGCAATATCTTTGTGTAGCATTATCTAAAAATGGAGTCTCTTCTGTTCCTGATGTATTTGAGCTCTCTCTTGCCATATTTCTCACACTGCTTTCGAATTTTAAGACCCATTTAAAAATGCAGATTGAGGTGAGAAACTTTTATTTATCATTTGTATGATGTTCTAGTTCTCAAAGAAAAATACTGCAATGATAAAAAGACAGCTGGAACTCAGAAGTTAGTGTCTTAATTTTGTTTTCCTACAATACTAATATATTACTACTATATTCAAATTTTAATATGCATGAGATGATACTCTTCAAGAGAAATTACTGAATAGAAATGGATTTGTACATTTGACATGGTTCTAATAAGTTTCAGCTCATCGAGTCCTTTATCTCATTTATTTTGCAGGTGTTCTTCAAAGAGATTTTTCTGAATATCCTGGAGACTTCTTCAAGCTCCTTTGAACACAAATGGATGGTGATTCAGACCTTAACTAGAATCTGTGCAGGTACTTCTGTTGTTGTGAAAAGCAATCGCTTCCTCTGGCAGTAGATGAAAATTAACTTGAAAGCAAATGCCACATGTAATGTTTAAGTGTGAAAAACTGAATTTGATCCCATAGTGCTTGGGTTAAATGTCTGGGTTCATCCCCACTGCCTGCTCCAACTGGCTGATTCCTTTTAAAAATGCTATTACAATGAATCCTAATACTCTCACTTTCTTTTATTTTCCAGATGCCCAGTGTGTAGTGGATATTTATGTTAACTATGACTGTGATTTAAACGCTGCTAATATATTTGAACGCCTTGTAAATGATTTGTCCAAAATCGCACAGGGACGAAGTGGGCACGAGTTGGGAATGACGCCTTTACAGGTAGGAAAAACAACTTTGAAGAAAAGGTACTTTTTTTTTTTTTTCATTAATGGTGCTGTCTCTGCATCATTATCGATACTTCCAGTGGTTTGTGTTGTCTGTAGTGTACTGATGCTACTTACTGTTAATTAACAGTTGGATGCTGATGATTTCGCTGCATATTTGCATTGTGACACTAGGCTTGTTCTGGTCTCTTGTGGGGCTGCCATGGGAGAGACAATCAAGTGAGCCTGATGTTGCTTCTGGGCTTATGAATTAGCAGTGGCTTTATCATGTGTTTGCTTTGCACAGATTTGTTGTGCCACATCTCCACTACAAGTATTTTATTTTTAAAATTATACTTTCCCAGCCCTTAGAGGGAGGGTGAAGTATAGACTGCTTCCAGCAAGAGCAGGTATTTCTGATATTGGCCTTGTCCTACTGCACTGTTTTTTGTAGTCCAGCCTAATCTTTTCTGGGCTGAAGTGAAGTTGGTGCCAGTGTTGCTCTCAAACTGAGCAGACCTTACACCTTCAATTAGAATTGCATCAATGCTTGCTTCATTTCCTCCCCCATCACCCACGCCCCATGGTCCTTTGACCAGAAAATGGAAATGAAAACCAGGAGACCTTTGTTTCAGGTTTTGAATAGAACTGTTTCCTGTACAGCTACTGTAAGTGACACACTTGTCTTGCTTGTGGAGAGATAGGACATTATAGAGGCTTAGTAGATGGTCGTAATCATTCATACAAGAGAGGGTCTGCGTTTAGGATTTGGTGTATATTGCCCCTTGGTTGTACTCCTGTCAATACACAATCTGCTTAAAGCAGCTGGCATGTGTTCTGGTGTCAGTCTGGTTGTGGTTGCTTTTGACGTGGATATATCCAGCCTAAATAGTTAAGGGGCAGAAACTTTGTATAACAAATAATTTTCCCCAAACTGACAAACTTGCTAAGATTTGAATAGTGTGATGTAGTGCCTTCTAAAAAGTTTGTGGATATACGTATGTTGGTTTGGTTGTTTGTTTTTTAGGAACTAAGCCTGAGGAAAAAAGGACTTGAGTGTTTGGTTTCTATTTTAAAATGTATGGTAGAGTGGAGCAAAGACCTTTATGTGAACCCGAATCATCAGACTAGCTTGGGTAAGATTGTTTCCTTATGGAGAGACCAATTTGTTTAATAAGTTTGTCGCTGTGTTTAGTCAGTGCTTAGAAGTGATGTTTTTACATAATGATTTGTTTATACAAATGAAGTATTTGTAACAAACAGTTGTTAATGGTGTGGCAGTAACTGACTGTCCAAGTGTCTGGATCAAATAACCAGATTCTGTCAAAGAGTGTTAGCCACGCCATTGTCTACACTATAAAAGCTGGCTCACGTAGATCAAGTGATCTTGCAGTCACTAAGTTGAGTGCAAGAATTTCTCCATAGCTGCTGCTGCTTTTCTGCCTTTTGTTGGATTATTTTAGCATTGCATCAATATAGCATCCTTGTGTAGTGTAGACTGCCAAAAAAGTGTGTCTGGTAGAATAAGAATATTGATGCATAAATTTCTACTGAGCAGTTTTGTAACTAAAAGCTTTTGACTGAACAGGATAACTGAGTCTCACCCTGTTCATAAACAGGTTCATATAAACCATCTGAACAGGACATGACTGAAGGTAAATGCCTTGAGAGTGGAGGGAGACGGAGTAGTGTCAGTTCATTGGACTCCACTGTGTCATCAGGAGTTGGAAGTGTTGGTACCCAGACTGCTATCCCAGATGATCCTGAGCAATTTGAAGTCATCAAGCAACAAAAGGAAATAATTGAACATGGGATAGAACTGTAAGTCCAGTCTGACAGGAAAATAAAAGTTCAGTAGTAAAAAACCAAGATGTGTACAACTGTACTGTTTCTTACACAGTCAAACGTGCAGGGACGCTTGCAAATTTATCTTAATGCTGAAGACTCTTGCCTGCTGCTTGAAAAGCTAATGCTGGGGGCTATTGCAGTTCAAAGGAATTCAGTAAAATCTCATGTGGAGTGGAGGGTGGTTTCACAGCTTGCTTTTGTGTTGCTTCAACCGCACAAGAGAGAAGAGTGTGTGTATACCTAGAGAGAAATTGATTTGAGCAGGCAGACTTAATGTTGTCTCACAGCTCTTACACCATTTGTTGTCTTTTATTGAAATAAGTGTTTGGAGAATTAAATCCCTGTCCAGCTATGCTTTACCTTTTTTTCATTAATTTAGAGATCTTTGTCTGTAAGTGCTGTAAAAAGGTCTTGAACAGCAATGTTTGTTATATAAATTCTCTAATTTTTAATATTTCAAAAGGGTCAGTTTTTAAGTGAGTTTTCCAGGAATAACTTAGGCTTATCAGCAATTGAAGGTACCTCAGGAGATGTAGCCTATGGTGTGATGTAATTAACATTTGTTGCACATTCTTCAACTTCTTTCTAACTTTAAGAAAATAGAGCTACAGCACAGAATCTTTGGTTTTGAAGGGCTCTGTAAGATGAAAAATTTTATAGGCTGTGATATTTTCTATGTCTCACTTTACCCGTGTTTTTTTTTTAATAGGTTTAATAAAAAACCAAAGAGAGGAATACAGTATCTGCAGGAGCAGGGAATGCTTGGCACTGCTGCAGAGGACATTGCACAATTTTTGCACCAAGAAGAACGCCTCTGTTCTGTAAGACTGCATCTACCATAAGATAATTTTCTTCTCCCCATCTTCTGATGTCTGTATGCACAATTGATAACTGATAGTGTGAGGGTTCCAATGAAGGTACTTCACACCAGTGCTACGTTCTATGTACTTGCTGTCCCTGGCTTTTTAGTAGAGTGTGGGTGTTCACAATAAAGTGCTGAAGGGATTCCCCATGAACAGGAGCTGGTGTTTTATTTGCATTAACACTGACAGTATCTTGCCAGCAAAGGAGTGTCACGCACTGCAGTGGCAAAGCATTCTCTGCTGCGTGTGAAACTGGGCACGGTTCAGCTTTCCTTGGCTCCGCAGTAATGCGGATCTCGCCTTGGGGAGGCAGGGAAGCAAGAATATGCAGACTAAAGGCATTTTCTAAGGGCACTGGTTTCTTCTCATCCCTCTAACGGTTGCTCTGCCCGCTTGGTGAAGCGTGTCAGTCTTACAAAACTGACAGCTATGCAATTCTTGTATTCTAAACTTCCTTGCGAAGTTGGCAGTTGGATTACACAGTAATAACTGTCTCTTGTGTTTTTAGACCCAAGTAGGGGAATTTCTTGGGGAAAGCAACAAGTTTACCAAGGAAGTGATGTATGCCTATGTAGACCAGCTTGATTTCTGTGGAAAAGACTTTGTCTCTGCTCTACGTATATTTCTGGAAGGTTTTCGTCTGCCAGGTGAAGCCCAGAAGATTGATAGATTAATGGAGAAGTTTGCTGCTAGATACATTGAATGCAACCAACGGTAATTCCATATCTTCATGTTGGAGAAGTGCCTGAAGAACATCTGTAGTGTTTGTGGCCCCATGGGGCAAGTGCAGCTCACACTCACACTGGGAAAGGAGCTTCTACAGGCTTGTGTGGGGTGCAGATCTTGTTGCTAATGTTGGTGCTGACTCTTCAGCAGCTAGTCCAAATGGAAACTTTGGATAGAAAATATACTGATGCTGGTAGTTCATTAAATCCTAAATACTTGCTAGTAGGAATTATTGGAAAAGGGAAGCCCTAAGTATGTTAAATTGTCTCTGTATTAGCTGTTCCATTTTTAAACAAATGTAGGTTGGTCAAGTGTAAACAACAGTTGTAAGAAGTAGCAGTTGCTAAACTTAAAAAATACATGGCATAAATAGCTAATAAGATGTTACACATGTTTTTGCTTGCCCATTAAATGTGGAGCAAAATGTATATATGTTAGTTCACATCAAATAGGCAGTGTTGCTTTTGTGTCTAATGCAGTAAACCAGCACTAAAGTTTAGCTAGGGGTTCAGGCTTTACTGGTTCCCATTCCTTAGTCAGGGTGGTGTGTCCCTGGGTTGGTTTTGCATAATTCTTTATGAAACCTTGGGAGAAAAAAATAAGCTGTTCTTCAGCTTTTGTAGGATTACCCAAAGAAGGATAATGTACTGTCTTTTGGGAACGTACTTGAAAACTCCAGTTACAGCTAGTTTTCAACACTGAAGAAGATGCACTTTTCCCCCCTCTTTTTATTTGCATTTTGAAACACCTGGGGCTTCATGCGTTTCTGAAGACTAATTTTAGGCTCTGTTAGCTCTTGGTTGAATACACAGCACTTCTGGATATTCTTCTTGCATATAGAAATAGAGCTAATGGATTGAGGAATTAGGGCTCTAAAAACTTGTTTTGTTTTTTTTCCTCCCTTAGGCAAACACTATTTGCTAGCGCTGACACTGCCTACGTTTTGGCATACTCTATTATAATGCTGACTACAGACTTGCACAGTCCACAGGTAGAAGTCAAAAAACCCCCGAACTTGTAGAAGTTCAAATTTCCCTGGAACTTGCATTCAAAATCTGATATCCAACTTCCACTCTTTTTTACAGGTCAAAAATAAAATGACAAAGGAGCAATACATTAAAATGAATCGAGGAATCAATGACAGCAAAGACCTGCCAGTAGAGTATTTATCCACAATCTATGAAGAAATAGAAGGAAAGAAAATTGCAATGAAAGAGACAAAAGAATACGCAATTACAACCAAGTGTAGTAAACCAAGTAAGAAGGAACTAGAAACTGGAAAAACGACTGTGCTCTTGAACTATTGCAGTAACTTCCAGGATGGCATAGTGGAGTTCAGATCCCTTTTTGAAAACGTCTTTGTGCAATACTTTATTAGTCATTCTAAACGTAATTCTAGATATTTGGAATGGAAGTGGCTCAGTTATTACATAATACTGCTACTTGTGTGATGGAAACACAGCTGTGTAAGTGCATCTGGCACTGCTGTAGAGAGGCACTGGAAACTAAGTTTGGGTTTGGTTTCGTTTTGTTTTTAATGGGAGTATGAGGGGAAAATGGTAGAATAACTGAAGGTGGCACTTACTTTGCAAGTTAATGTCATGGGTTTTCTTACGTGTTAGCGAGTGGTTTTTGGTTTGGGTTGTGGGTTTTTTTTGTCTCCCTGTCAATAGCATGGCATAGTTCAAAGGTTGATGTAGTTCATAATCAAAAGGGAGAGGTCAGAGTTTGTCGTGATCTGTAGTCACCTGTCTTCATCTAGACCAAATGAGGACTTGTGTGTAGTGTACACTAGAAACCAGTATCCCCAGCTGTACTCTGGCTTTACTCAGAATAACTGGTATTAAGTAAATTAAAATTACTGAATTCTGAATCTTCAGCATAGTTGATTTTTCAGTGTTTTCTGTGCAGTTTGCAGCTTTCCTACATCAAAATAAGAATGATCAATCAAAACTGATTTGCTTGAAAATTGAAGTTGCAACCTTTACTATAAGGATGAAGAAACACTAAGTTATTAATTTATCACATTGGTGAGAGATAATTTTGTTTGGAGTATCTCGGCTTAGGAAGACAAAGGATTTTTCCATTGATTTTTACGGGCAGAGTGATTTAATCGAGTGTGCCTCTCTGACTTCCAGTGATCAGGTCATAATGTGGCACATGAAAACGGGCTGATTTAGTTATTTTATAGAATAATGTCTTAAGTTGGGGTGTGGGTTTTAGTACGAAGTTCCTTGCTTGCAACATATGACAGCCTCCTGAATTCTAACATTCTGGAAGATTTTTACCTTTAGATTTCATTTGCAATACCTTTGTTTAACACTTTGTGATACTCAACACGAAGACATGGAATATGCCTTTTAGAAAAGAAAGCAATGTAACTCTGTGGTGTTCCCCTTAGGTGTAGCTAATGAGAAGCAGCGGAGGTTGTTGTACAACTTGGAGATGGAACAGATGGCTAAAACAGCTAAAGCCCTCATGGAGGCCGTGAGCCACGCAAAGGCTCCTTTTACTAGTGCCACTCATCTGGATCACGTCAGACCCATGTTCAAAGTGAGTGTCAAGTTCTTGTATCTTCATTCCTGCAGGTTTTAAGCATGGAAAATTACTCTGAGGAGTTAGGTAATGCTACAAACGGACTCTCTGGATGTATTTGGTTTCAGTTACCTAGTGTTTTGGGCTAAAACTGTAATAGATTTCTGAACTTAGTTTATTCCTTTCTTTAGCTTGTATGGACTCCGTTGCTGGCAGCATACAGTGTTGGCCTGCAGAACTGCGATGACACAGAAGTTGCATCCCTTTGTTTGGAAGGAATACGATGTGCAATTAGAATAGCCTGTATCTTTGGAATGCAGGTTTGTATATGACTTAGCACGGGGCTTGCGAAGGGCAGCATAGGCTCTGGAAGGGACATAAGGAATTACAAACAACTTAAAACATAGAAAATAAGTGTCTCATCTAATTTCTTGACATGGTAAAATAAAATATTACAATCTTGTTTTAGTTTGTTTTAAGATCTTGATATCCTCAAGCTTTTCAGCTCTGCTTTCTTTTTATTGCGGAGTCTTTTATTAAGACTATTTGCTAACTTGCCTCCTACTCTCCTTCAGCTGGGAAGTGCTCTAATGTAGTTGCCGGGTATGCACAGAAGGAAGATTGTGTGGGCATGCTGGATGAGTAGCTTTCTCTAGCTCTTCAGGGACTTGATTACGATGCCTTTTTCTGTCTTGTAGCTTGAACGAGATGCATATGTACAGGCTCTTGCTCGTTTTTCCTTGTTGACCGCCAGTTCCAGTATTACAGAAATGAAACAGAAGAACATAGATACCATTAAGACGCTTATTACAGTTGCTCATACGGATGGCAACTATCTTGGGAACTCTTGGCACGAGGTAAAAACCTGAATTCAAATAATGGAACTGCATTGTGCTTTTGAAAACTGACAGGATTTTGTTGTTCTGTTACTTTGAGTCTTTAGGAACTGCATTTAGCTCCCAGCATGTGTCAGAACCCTGTTAAAAATGTGGATACAAGTGCGTTATTTTGTTAGTAGCTTTTTATATATATGTGTGTATATATACATAAAATAATGCACTGCATTTTTTTGTCAGACCCCACAGACACTGTGTGACCAGTATTAAAACCGTGTCAAAGTCTTATTTGACTTCAGAGCGCTCTGTTCAGAAACTGCTGTATTCTTATTCATGCAAACAAAAATATTCTAGCTCATAGGTCCGGATTTCTCTGTGCAGCATTTGGTGACGTTTACACCACAATCACTTGTAGAATTAGTGATAAAATAACTCACTGGGGGGATAGGGGGATAGGTAAGGACATTGGGATCATACGTATTTTTGTATAGCATGTTTTCCAGGAGCTCTTTAATTGGATATAAATCTGTGCTGCTGCAGAAAGGGACATGGCTACATAATACGAGCCAAAAGCTGCTCTAGCTAACAAATTACTTGAGCCTGGCTGAGAGCATACCCTCACAAATGCTTGTGCCAGTCCAAGGGATGTTGCAGTGGGGGGAGTAGGATAGAAGAGAGAGTCGATTTTGTGCTGATGGCAAGGCACAATTTTGGCATTTTCACTGTCTGTTGGATCATAGTTCCTCAAAGTGAGTAGCTGCAATAATTCAGTCTCTTCATCTCTGGGACAATGAACTCTCTAGAAGATCAACTCCAAGGTGTTTATTGTTTTGAAAATTGATGTTGTGAGAAGTAATAAACAGTTTTCCTCTAGTAGTTAGAGATCCAAGTTAGATTTTTGTGAATTGTTTATTTTTTTTCTCATATTGGAATCGTTCGTGGCAGCTGGTGATCTTGAATGGATCACCCAACTTTATTTCCAGTTATATTAGTAATCTTTCAGCTGCATCAAAACTGTTCATTGTCAAAGTTGTTTTAAAGGTTAGGGAAACCTGGGAAGGTTATAAATATTCAATAGAAATACATGTTAGGAATAAAAATACGATGCTGTCCAGAAACACAATGTGTAAATATTTTTATTTTCAGATCTTGAAATGTATTAGTCAGCTGGAACTAGCACAACTTATAGGAACTGGAGTGAAAACACGGTATCTGTCTGGCTCTGGGCGTGAAAGGGAAGGAAGCATTAAAGGCTATGCATCTGGAGGGGAAGAGTTTATGGGCCTGGGATTAGGTAAGATTCATAATCTTGAACTTCACAAAGATGCACATCCAGGTGAAGTATGATGGCTAAGAAAGCTCAGTGGTATAAGACATTAAAATATATTTACTTGTTTCCAGGTGAAGCTGTATTGGATTAATGGAACTTTAAAAAATGGAGCTGTATATTTCAAGATGTATTTGTAATTACCAAATCTGTTCTGATTTTGTAATTTGATTAAGCTGTTTAACAAAACTTCTCCAGATTTATTTGATGGAATGTGGTGTTGTCAAAACTGTCTTACCATACTTACTAAGTCATGATTTAGTTACCAGTATATTCAGTTCTTTCCTTTTATGTTCTGTTTTTAATAGTGAAAACATAAACCATTGATCTTTAGGAACTGAAAGATGTTTCAGTGATTGATAATTTGTGTTATCTCTGCCTGTTGGGTTTGCTGTTCCAGTTTCTATAGATCCCGCAGTATGTGTGAGAGAGAAACCTTAGATTTTAAGCTTTAAATTCGAGGGACAAGGGAAGTTGCTTTAATCTTTGGAAAACCATCAAGGAAACCTCTTAATTTGAAAATGCTCTGGAGTTGATGCTATACACGATGATGCTGGATATAGCAGAACCGTGCCCAACATTAACTACTTGTATCTGACTTAGCATTAATATTAAAGACCAATATTTTCTCATTTTCAATCTTCATATCAACATTGCATCTTCTTGACTTAATAAACGTAATGGTCAAAACACAATGCCCTTAGGGGTAGGGAAAAAAACCCATACTACTTACTGGGTATTTAATTTTGTAATCATCTGGCACAGATCTGGCAAAGACACCATCTGCTCCATGTGAATTACAAGCTGATTGGAAGCAGTAGTCACTTTTCTTTGTGTACTTGTATACAGTTGCAATTTCATGGTGCTTGATACTGGATTTTAATGGCCTTTATTACAGGTAACCTCGTTGGAAGTGGGGCTGATAAACGCCATATGGCGAGCATTCAAGAGTCCGTGGGAGAGACCAGTTCACAGAGCGTGGTTGTAGCAGTAGACAGGTACGGAATATAATCTCTTTCTGGGGAAAGCATGACATGAAGTTACTGACCATCCTCACTTTATTTGCAGACTCTGACAGAGACTTTTGTTCTTGAAGCCTGTTATTTCTCTTGCAAGGAAGTTGCTGACACTTCAATGCTTTCTCTGGACCCAATAAGTGTATTTCTTTAGCCATGTAATAGCCACAAAAGAAAGACTCATTAAACAGCTGTATAACTAGTGTAGAGTATTTTGAGAAGGAGCACTGTGTGTATGCATGTCCAGTGAAGACCAGAATTACGTTACAGTGTTTAGCTATTTTTGTTTTACAGATCAGTCTGATAATTGTCTCTAACTTTTGTGTTCTGTGGATGTGGGATTTAGCCTGAACAGGACAGGTATCTGAAATGAATAAATGCCTTTATTCTATTACATCATCAGTTTTCTTTTGAAAACTTTAAAAACATCAGTATTTCAGCACTTTTTTAGTTGCTATTCTTTAGCTCTTTATTCATTAGTCAGTGCATTCTTGTCCAAATCATTATCTTGCTCAACTGTCTTTCTTAGGTGTTACCTAAAGAGATGTTTCCATCATAAACCATGTGTTGGAAAGGGACTTTATATAATTACTGAAACTGTAGGGCAAGGCTGTGGAAGCATACATTAAGAATTGTAGTATTGATTGTAACATAAATGTGTCTATGACCACGTAAAAGTCTAAAATATTTGGAAACGTTCTCCACTTCTCAGTGTTTTGAGTGAACAGTGGTCAGTGGTCTGAATCCCTCTCAAGACTGTGAGCAGCTGAAGAGGAAGAAGGGACAATGGTGCATCCAAAGTCTTTGTGATCTGTTTTGGTGGCCACAGCTTATTCTTGAACCATGTAAAGATCAAGCAGGTGGCTGGCATCCAGTCAAGTCTTGCAGCACAGCTTTCTTAATGTCTTTTTATTCTCCCTATGAGGCTCAACATACTGTCACCCAAATGAGTGTTCCAGCACTATTTGCCCTGGATACAAGGGATGAGAATGCTTAGACAAGGAGAAGGGCATGAACCGCTGCCCAGGAGTAAGAATAAAACAGTTGCAGAGTTCAGGGCATGGAGGATTGTAACGTACCTCCAGGAGATAATGCTGACATTTGCCTACAGCACTCAGATGTGATTGACTCTTGTGGCTGCACAGCTAAAACTGCAACTCATTTCTTTGTTCCGTAGGATATTTACAGGATCGACTAGGCTGGATGGAAACGCAATAGGTAAGCACGATGACCGTCTGGTGGGTTACAGCAACTCTTACAGTGTAACATCCTGAACTTACCGTAGTGTGTTTTAATGTTCAGTTGACTTTGTCCGATGGCTGTGTGCTGTTTCCATGGATGAGCTGGCTTCCCCACACCATCCCCGCATGTTCAGCCTGCAGAAGATAGTGGAGATATCATATTACAACATGAATCGCATTAGGCTGCAGTGGTCAAGGATTTGGCACGTGATTGGAGATCACTTCAATAAGGTATTTTTTAACATCAAGTTACAGAACATACATGAATAGCAGGACTTCTTTAATCAGCTTTTGCCTTTTATGTTCTTAGTGGTGTAGGTTGTCATTATTTTATATTTTAATCCATTAAAGGCGCCTAAAGGAGGCACCTATTTAGAAACCTGAAGTGTGTAAACAGAAATGGAAATATTCATGGGAATGATCTTTACTTACTTTTTTGATTTTTGTATTTGTAATTTTTCCTTACCCTATTGTCTTATCCTTCTGATCAAATGCCAAGTTAGTTTTTCTTTGAAACGGGTGGTGCTGGATCAACAAAGGTATTTTCCTTAGGGTACTGGACCATGTTTGGGTGGGATTTGTTTAGTCCAATTTTTTTTTTTTTTCATTGTTGTTTAGCTGGCTATTGTAGTGCTGCAGTTGTTGCACACAAAATCCATGGGTCTGTTTAGTTGGATCAAATGATGGAGAAAGTCCTCTCTGAAAGTAACCCCCTATCTTCTAAATACCTGAAAACTACAACGTGCTAGTGATTTTTAGTGAACTGACATGAGACTTGAATGATGAGTTTGTTACCAGCAAACGTATTACTTATAGGAGTAAGTGTTTGAAAATGTGCTTTCTTCTAGGTTGGATGTAATCCTAACGAAGATGTTGCCATCTTTGCAGTAGACTCACTGAGGCAGCTGTCAATGAAATTTCTTGAGAAGGGAGAATTAGCCAACTTCCGCTTCCAGAAA
This sequence comes from Eurypyga helias, assembly GCF_000690775.1. Lineage (NCBI taxonomy): Eukaryota > Metazoa > Chordata > Aves > Eurypygiformes > Eurypygidae > Eurypyga > Eurypyga helias. The sequence continues at coordinate 26,627 of NW_010249972.1, forward strand.
GACTTCCTAAGGCCCTTTGAGCATATTATGAAGAAAAACAGGTGTGATGCACTGGAACTTCTGTGTTAGCTTGCTTAAGTCCTATTTAAAGATGCTGCTTGGTGTGGGTTAGATTGTCATGCACATGGAAGTGGCACAGTTACTTTGTGCTGCTTCTGAAAGTCTTACTTTCCTTTTTTTTTTTTTTCCTTTTCAAGATCTCCAACTATTCGGGACATGGTAATACGCTGTATTGCTCAGATGGTGAACTCTCAAGCAGGCAATATTCGTTCAGGCTGGAAGAATATCTTTGCAGTCTTTCATCAAGCAGCGTCAGACCATGATGGGAATATTGTGGAGCTGGCCTTTCAAACTACAGCTCACATAGTTAGTAAGTGATGCTTGACAGATGGGAGTACCCAAATGAGCTTAGCTGCTGTGGTTCTGGTTTTAAAGGCCTATCTGAGTAAGACTCTTGTATTTCCAGATAAATAAGCACAAGATCTTGGAGCCAGGCTGTGTAAACTCCGCAGCTAGGTCTTATCCATTAGGTCTTCTGGTTGCTATGGACAGGAAAAATGATGCATAGGTATCCTGCTGTAGAACTTTGGAAGTTTGGAATAGATTCAGTAAGTTCGTATGTTGCCCCCTTTATTGCAGTAAATTGGTTTGGATTAAGGAACACATTTCAAACTCCCATTCTGATTCAGTATGGTGTGGTGGGGATCACCACATTTGTGATGCTGATGTGTGATTTAGTTCCTAAAGCCTGCCTGCTCCACAAGTATGTGTGACCACAAGTCACACACAGCTCCACAAGTAGGTGTGACCAACAGACTGCTGCCACTTTCAAAGGAAGACAGCGATCTCAAATATTCTTGAAATAGACCTTGAATATTGATTGTAGCTTTCTTAAATGTCCAGAAACTACCCTCTTCCCAGAAAGTAACATGGGGGGAAAAGAGCTATGGACAGTATTAATAAATGCAAACAGTAACATAACTTTCTTTGCTGACTTGAATCTCATAGCTGTTGGGAGTTGTAGCTAGTTTGTGTTGGATTTGTTTTGTATTTAGTCTGCTCCTTAAGTGTGAAATCTAACTGCTTTTTCCTCACTTGCTACAGAACATGAATAATTACAGGCTTAGGTAATTTAGGTAACTTCCTTCACAGCAGGGGAGGTAACATAAAGTTTACTCCTATTATTTCTCAAAATATTTTAAGAGCTTTGGGTTGCATATGCTGTGGGAGGGAACTGAACCATATGAGAAGCCACGAAATAATCCTAGATTATGAAATTATTAATTATCCAACCTGAGAAAATGTGATGCTGACAAAGTTGGGTGGCGGGGTGGGATGGGGAAGAATGCAAGGGAAGAGAGAGAACCATATTTAATCTAGAAGATCTGGTCCTTTCACATTTGTCCATTCAGTAGCAGCATACCATGACTGACATCTCCTTGATCAATGACAGTTTATCAGTGGATTTCAGTATCACTGCGTTTTAAAAACTGTATGTCTTTGTTCTTCACAGCAAATATTTTTCAACAGCACTTTCCTGCAGCAATCGACTCATTTCAGGATGCAGTAAAATGTCTTTCTGAGTTTGCCTGCAATGTTGCATTTCCGGACACCAGCATGGAAGCCATTAGACTTATTCGGTATTGTGCAAAATATGTTTCAGAAAGACCACAGGTATTTTCCTTTCATTTTTGCCCGTGTGTGTTCTTGCACTGTCTTCTGCTGTTAAACTGAGACTAATCTTGTAGCTAAGAAAGAGTTTTCAGACTCAAACTTCAGTCTCCAGCAGCAAGTGTTTGTAATAAAAGCTTATTCAAAATTAGCAGTCATTCTGGTATTGTATAAGCAGTAAACTAGGACTAATTAAAAGATATTAAGTCTCATCAGTCCAAATTGGAAATAACTGAATGAAATAATCCTCTTTTTATAGTATTAGAATGACCCGGAAAACAATACTACATGTTCTGTCACCTCACTATGTCTTGGTAAATTGGTGACAAACAGGCATATTTTTCTACATCAGTCTGTTGTGTGAATACTTGGTATAATCATCACTTGGCTGAAACGAGCCTGGAGTCCAACTGCAGTTGCATGTTACCAGTGCAAGAGGTGTACGCTTTATTCAGGGTGCCAGAAAAGTGTGGAACTGGCTTGTGCCAATCTTGGGTTTCCCGATTCCCTTTATTTATATGTGTTGCCTGTCGCTGTCAAGCTTGCTTCTTGAAGTCCAAACCTCAACTTGTAAAGCCTTTAGCAGGACTTAATGGATTAAAGTACTTATTTTCCATATATTTTTTTTCTAGTACTTTCACAAATAGTTGTGTCTCAGATTTACACTTGTATTTTACAGGATTTGAGCGTTGTGATAGAAACTAAGCTAACTTCAAGTCTGTCTGTGCCACTAGTAGTATCTAAATCTGTCAACTTCATGTACTTTTGACATTTTTTTAACCTTTCTTTCCTGCCCATCTCCAAGGTATTAAGAGAATACACGAGTGATGACATGAATGTTGCACCAGGGGACAGAGTATGGGTCAGAGGATGGTTTCCCATTTTATTTGAACTTTCTTGTATCATCAATCGTTGCAAATTAGATGTTCGAACAAGGTAATAAAGCTGTTCTGTTTTAGGGTGGGTTTTTCATTTTTTCCTTTTTAGTTAGTGACATGATCACAGGAATGCATTTTAACATCTTTTCCTTTATTTGGTTGGGTTTGCTTATAGAGGCTTAACAGTGATGTTTGAAATAATGAAGAGCTACGGTCATACCTTTGAAAAGCACTGGTGGCAAGATCTGTTCAGAATTGTGTTTCGGATTTTTGATAATATGAAACTCCCTGAACAACAAACAGAGGTAAAACAAAAAAAAAAAAGAAAAAACACCAAACCAAAAAAGCAAGCAAATGTTAGAGTTGCAGCAGTTTGTATTGTTTGCCTCGTCAGTGTGTTTCTACCCCATACTGCCCCAAACATGATAAGTTGTTGTATTCTGCTCTGTGGTATGTATGAAACCCACAGTATCCAGTCACCTATCAGTCTGCTCTGTCTGTCAGAGTATTTCCAAGGAGATTTCTCTCACTTTTGCTGTGGAAATGGACAGTGTTCATGTGGCCAAGTAATGCTTCTGACAGGACAGCTGCCGTAGTGAGGTTTTTTAGCTTTGTGTGAGTCCTACTCCTCTCCTCAGAGGCCATGTCCTTTGTTGAATGGCCATGCCTAAAGCCAAGTGCCATCACAGTAGAAGAACACGCATAAAACCAAAGACTTTCCTTTTGTTTGGGTTTTTTTTTGAAAGACTTTCCTTTTGTTTGTTTTTTTTTTCCCCCACAGAAGTCTGAATGGATGACCACTACATGCAACCATGCACTTTATGCCATCTGTGATGTATTTACACAATTTTATGAAGCTTTAAATGAGATCCTTCTTCCTGACATACTTGCACAGTTACACTGGTGTGTAAAACAAGGTAGCTTATTTACTTAGTATCTTCTGAGTAATGTATTCTTAAATGCTCATTACCTAAGAAGGGGAAAGTTAACTGAATTTTGGAAGAACAAAGATTACCATTAGGACAATACATTATGTAATAGATGGATGCAGTATATTAAATATTTGAGTATAATCTTATTTAATTGCTCTTCTGTTAATGAGTTCATAATGTACTTATGGTCCTATTGTGACAGAGCTAAAGCTGTTAAAGAGTTGTGTTAATCTTCTGCCTACAACCTTTCACCATTTGGCTGCACCAGCAAAAGAACTCACTTATTTACACATACACATATGTAGAGACACACATGTGTATGTTCTGACTACTTTTCTTTTTTTCTTCTAAATTTCTCCCCCCTGCCAACCATCTGGTCCTATTAAATATGACTTTCTAAAGAAAATGTATTTTCCTCTGGGCTCCAGCTCTTATGCCTGAAATCCTGCACTGTGCTTATATGTAATGTGGGGGGACTGCCTTCCAGGAAATCTTAAGTTTTTAATTGGTGCTTTTCCTTTGTCTCGATACATGTTTACTTTCTGCTTCTTTCATGTCCCTTGAAGTCTATTTTTAAACACTGGTTTTTATTCATGAGGTTCCTAAGCTTGATATTATTCTGATACACCTTAAAAGTGAGCTAAGATACCATGCATTTCACAGCATTGGTGAAAATCTTTAATGGTGCAACAATAGAGAATGCTTAATTTTCCATTGATACTGTAGAAGCTGATAAATATGGAACATTTCCTTCACAGATAATGAGCAGTTGGCTCGATCGGGTACAAACTGCCTAGAAAACCTGGTAATACTGAATGGACAGAAATTCAGCCCTGAAGTCTGGGGCCAGACATGCAATTGTATGCTAGAAATCTTCAAAACTACTATTCCTCATGTGTAAGTTCATAAATCTGTTTCTCATACAAATGTCTAGTTCCAGAGCAACAGTTATTTACCTTTCTTTTTTTTTTTTTTTTGGTGAAGCTTGCTGACGTGGAGGCCTGCGGGAATGGAGGAAGATTCAGCTGAAAGACACTTAGTAAGAGTTAATTCAGTGCAAGAAACTGACTTGAAGGGTTTTGTGTTAAGTTAGCTTTTGATATGGTTTATTGTAGCAAATATACCTGACAACAAATACTGGAATTGACTTTAGCTGCTATTCGGTGTCACTGGGAAATAATATATAAAGAATGGATGCAGGAAGCCTTTGAATCCAAGATCAGTGGAGCCATCTGAAAAATGATAGCTGGTGGGTAGTTAGTGTTTTGAATTGCTGGAATTGTTCTGTTTTCTTTCCTAGGATTTAGACCTAGATCACCAGTCTTTAAGCAGCATGGATAAAAATGCTTCAGAGAGAGGACAAAGTCAATTCTCAAATCCAACAGATGAGAGCTGGAAAGGTGCTCCTTATACAAGTAAGGAAAACATGCAGGGTTATTAAATGAATGTTTGTAGCCACTCTCAGTCCACTTCCCTAGAGGAAGGTTTTGGGCACTTTAAGCTTGAGGTACATCTTTACAACTTGTTTATACCTTGCAGAGAAATTATGTAAGATAATTCCCAGCATCTTTAAATATCAAAATGCTAAAGGTAATGGAGTGTTTTACTAGTGTGTTGTAAGTGAATTGTCATAAGTTGCTTCTGAAGCTTGTGTTATTCCATTTCATTAGACCAGAAACTGTTTGCTGGCCTCCTTATAAAGTGTGTGGTGCAGCTGGAGTTGATACAGACCATTGACAATATAGTGTTCTATCCTGCAACAAGCAAGAAGGAAGATGCTGAGCACATGGCTGCAGCTCAGGTACCGGCAGTCTTACCTACACCCCTGTTGGGGCAGCAAAGTGCGAAGACTGTTGAATGCTCTGAAGTGTGTTTGCAAAATAGTGTAGAGTCTCTGCCCTTTCCTCACTGTCAGGGCTACCCTGAATGTGTGTGTCATTACTCTTAAGCTGTGGTTTTTGACTGTCTCCAGCACTTCCTGGCAGTCTGCCTGTTGGATAGTTATTTTATTTTTATATATATATAAAATATATAGTGCCATTACTCTTATTATCAACATAATGTTATCAATGTCTTTATAATGAATACTTACTCATCAAGAATGTTCTTCATTTGTTCTGGGGAGAGCATTCTTTTTCTGTTATTTAGCCTGAGTGTCTGTCTTTTAGTCACAGTTGAGGCCTTGCTCAGCCTCCAGGCATTTACACAGGGGGAGATGCAGAAATTGAAAGTTAGCAAGGTTAATGGTCAAGATTTAATTCATTACCTGCCTCAGAGGGGTCCTTGTCCCTGAAAAGTCTGATTCTAGGAATAGTGCAGGTAGAGATTGCTTGGCTATGTTGTTGAAGCCCTAAGCTAGCAGTTTGGACTAGTGCATTCAGGTAGTGCTTGGGGGTGGTGTAGGTAAATTCCTAATGAAATTAGCTAAAAATATTGACCAAATTTAATGAAACTGGACATTAGCCAAAGATGGGGAGTTTCTACACTATGCAATGTTTAAACTTGCACTACTTTGTGGTTCATTTTGATGTTATTCAGAATTCAGCAGACCTACTTAGTCCACTCCTAGATGAGAAGAAATGTTCTGTACTGTATTGCTATGACCCTTTTTTTTTTTAATGCCTGGATAAGGGAGGTTCTTCCCTTGTTGTTCATGATTATTTTTTTTTCCCTTGTAATAACTAGGTAAATCTTTAATTTCTCTCTTTTAAAATATCCTACTGAAACAGTACAACTCTGACATTTGACAGGACGATTCTCCTGTGCTGTATTGCACTAATGTTTCACTTGTACTTAAAAATGGAATCTAGAGTTGGTGGTATGTCATCTGTGAAGTATCAAAGGCTTTAAAGCTTATATATAAAGAATATTATTGACACTCTCTTCTGTCTCTCCCCCCCCCCTTTAGCGAGATGCATTGGATGCAGATATCCACATTGACACAGAAGACCAAGGAATGTATAAATATATGTCTTCACATCACCTCTTTAAGTTACTAGATTGTCTGCAAGAGTCTCATTCATTTTCAAAAGCCTTTAATTCAAATTATGAACAGCGAACTGTGTTATGGAGAGCAGGTGAGGCTTTTAGTTTTAGTTTGATAAAAACAGAGCTGCACTTACCGCTTTAGCTACCAAGGTACAAAAGTATACCGTTGCAGTGGTCTGTGCTGCATGCTTTCATTACTTGTCTCTTTCCTGATGACTTAAGTATTTCTGTTTGCTAAATTATCTGCCATTTTGATTAAACTAGAGCTATACCGTTGGTAGTACTGTAGTTAAATATCTTTATAAATACATTTATATGTGTGTAACTGATTTCTAGGCTTCAAGGGTAAATCAAAACCCAATCTCTTAAAGCAAGAGACCAGCAGCTTGGCTTGTTGCTTGAGAATACTCTTTCGAATGTATGTGGATGAAAGCCGCCGAGACTCCTGGGATGCTATACAGCAGCGGCTGCTTAGGTAAGAGTGTCAGCTTGGTTCTGATGTGCTCCGTTTTCAGCCAGTACG
>NW_010249972.1:33651-40246 GCF_000690775.1 Eurypyga helias
AGAGTGTACAAAGTATATGAAAAAAATATATATATATATATGACCACTTCTAATGAGTTAATTAACAGTAAGGAAGCAATCTACTTGGAATAAACAAAGCACCTTCTTGCCAGACATAAGCTTTTCTTTACAAAATAGGTGGTAATGCCTCTCATATTAGAGGACATCATGATATTCAGAGGTATAGTAGGATACAGTAATTTAAATAGAGTGCATTATAAGCTGCTGTATACCTGGAACTTGGGCAAATGTAGAAAATTATGTTAAATTAATAGAAATGTATTGGGGTCCCCTTTATTTGAAAAGTGAGTTCTTGGAACATAAAGTTCAGAGTACTAATCAGATGTGAAGAACTAACTAGCTATTGGCACTAATGGATTTCAGTAGCATTCTAATTTATCAGCATTTGTGGACATACTGATCTTTTTTGTGCAAAAGGGGAGGTTCCAGTCCTTGTTTAATTAAAATAGTGCCCCAAAAAAAGCCATAGTAAGTGGTACAGTTTGAACATTGTATTGACAGACAACAGCAGGGAACAAAAATGTATTAATGCAGTAGTAATCCCTCTTTAATCTGGGGTGCTGAGTTCTGCAGATCTTTAATAAAGCGGTCTAGATGTGGAGGGAGATTTCTTTCATGTTGCTGTTGCCTAAGCTGTCCCAGCGTGAGGATCAGGAAACGTTTGCAGGTTGAAGGCGACAGCACTTCAATTACAGAATGTTTATGAGGAAAATCAGACTCTCCCACCTCTGACTCCATGGTTCTTTGACAACCTGAAAAGTGTTTCAGTTCAGTTATCTGTAACAGTTACTGTAACAGAAAAATCGAGACGAATTTGTGTAATTAAAGTTGTTCATTTGATTGAAAACTTTCCCATGGAAATGTGTCTTGCTCGTAAGGAAAATACACTATGAGAGGACAAACAGTGCATATTCTAAAAGCTTTTTATGGGTTATTTATTGCTTGACTGACCTGTGTCATCTCTAGTGTATGCAGTGAAGCCCTGGCGTATTTTATTACCGTGAACTCGGAAAGTCACAGAGAAGCTTGGACCAATCTCCTGCTGTTGCTTTTAACAAAAACACTAAAAATCAGTGACGAAAAGGTAAGAACAGGCTGGAAATTATGTGTTTGCATTCAGGTATCTTTTCCTTTCTGCTTCTGTTGAATTCAGTCTCCATTATCATGAATTGCATGGTGACTAGTTGGCTTACATTGCCTGTCCTCCGCTTGAAATACAGCAATTGATACAGCTCGCTCAGTTTTTTGCTTTCTGCATTGTAAAAATTGAACCATATCCATTAAATTCACAGCTGTATCGAAATGCAGACAGAATTACTGCAGAGCTTTCATACAAAAGCACAGTGAGTGTGCAGTAAAGGATGGGCTTGTGCTGTGTTTCAGCTGCGCAAGGATGGTAGAGGTAGATTTCACCACTGTAAAACTGGAATTCTGGTTCCTTGGCAGTGATGGCAAAAAATCATTTTCAGGATCTCTGTCCTTTTGAGAAAAAGGTGAATGCAAATACTTGCTACATTAGGACATGCAGAGAAACTTCTGAAAATTGCTTTCTCTTTTTTTTTCTTTTAACTTTCCAATACTGTTGAACTTCATGTTTTTTAAAGTGTATTTTTTCCTGGTTTATTTTTTTCTGTATTGCATAGTGTGTAATTTCACTTGTGTGTAGTTTGGACTGTTTTATTGCAATTTTAAGAAGTTGGTAGTAGTGGTGGCTTGGCTTCTCCATGTAGCAGTAATTCGGTGATGTCCCAGCGGTTATGGTGCGTTGCGAGAGAAGTCTTAACTCTTCATAGATACAGCGGCAACGTGGCCATCCCTTAGTACACAGTCCCAGTATCTTTTATAATAAAAGGATCTGTGGTGCAAATGTTCCATTAATTTTAATTAATATTGAGCATTATTAGGAAAGGACTAGAGGACAAAATGTATTTTTTCTTGTGTGAATTCGTGAGCGATTTGCATCTTGAATGCTGTTGGTAGTTCTCATCCCCTGTATCGAAAAGAGGTGTAATGGAGCTGGAAAAGGGTTGAGAGTTGAGAGAGTGCAACAGGAAAAAGGGATGTAGGCTGGCTCCCATACGCGGACCTGTGTGTAGGTTAGACTTATTTGTTTTTTATCTGGAAAAGAAATGAAAATGAGGTATATAAAGTCATCATTAGCATGGAGAGGGAAAGAACTGGTGATGCTTACACTGGGAGAGGGCGTGACTGAGCGTTGTGGAGATGGGAAGTGACTGGAGGGGAAAAAAACCCCAAACCAAACGCAGGCATAACGATGATAGCTCTTCACACCGGTTCAGCTGGGGAAGGCTTTGTTATGCGTTGTGGATGATACTTTAAATAGGCTAGAGAAGCAACTGGACAAATTCACATCAGTGGGGGGTGTTCCTGAGCCACAAAATACACTGTGTTTTAGGGAGTAGTGCTTTGTGTATGGATTCCTGCAGGCATCTGCTAAAAACAGACACTGGGCATGATGGCCCTTTGGCCATCCAGGGGGACCTTTGACTGGGTGAGATGTGTTTTAACAAGTTGGTAGCCATGAATATGGAAAAACTCTGTGCTGTCCTACAGTAATAGAGAATAACATTCTTGTTTCCTATCTTCTTTGATAGTTTAGGGCACATGCTTCGACTTACTACCCATACTTGTGTGAAATCATGCAGTTTGACCTGATTCCTGAGCTTCGAGCTGTGCTGCGGAAGTTCTTCCTGCGTATAGGTGTTGTGTTCAAAATCTGCATAACAGAGGAGCAGATACGGACAACTGGGATGAACTTACCCTCATGGTAGCCCTAAGTAGGGTTGGTTACTTCGGTTTGTACATACGTTCCAGAGATGGATTCAAGTGGATGGGGAAAAATGGGACCCTGGTGTATGAACACAGCTGCAAGTTACTCTTACCACAATGGCATTTGGGGAAGAGGAAAAAAAAAATCCTGATCTGTCCATCCTACAAAACTGTTAACAGTTTTATTTAATTTATTGCTTACAGAGTTAATACAGTAGATGTGAAGTCTTTGTTTCAATGCTAGTCATCCTTACGATCAAGTCTGTCTCTTCGAGTCTTTCATCACTTGTGCCGCCGTCTGCATTCCCAGCTAAATCTGATGAATCAGCTGGATTCTTCAATAGAAATTATGCCCCTTGAAATGACTATAGTTGTATAGCCTTGTGATGTTAGCACATGTGTTCATAATAAACTATACTGCAGTGGCTGCTGACCACCTATGATCAATCTGGGTTTTTCTTTGTGTGTAAATGACTAGACCAGGCAGTGTGTTATGGTTTTTGAAGTGGAAGCCTGTAGGATTTTTGGAGAACGGGTTTTTTTCCAGTTTAGCGAGTCATTTTAAAAACTTTCAGTGCTTCATCTTCTGAGACTTATTTTTGTTTTTATGGAAGGCTTTACATCAGGAGCACACAGTAGCATCTACTCTATTTTGCTTGTTACCCTTGAGTTATAGGCAGTATAAAAAAAACCCAAACAAACCCTTTCCATTTACTTTGATACATTGCCAGATCATGGGCAGAGCATAAACAGTAATATTCAGAACAAGGTTCAAATCAAATAAACCCACCTTTTTTTACCCTTGAGTACGATGTGTTTAGTAGTAATTGTGTCTGTTTAGCAAGAACTCCTGTCCTTAATACATACAAGGTTCTGTCTCTCTCTACTGCAGATCTGCAACTCCTGATTTGTCTTTTTGTGCAAACAACTTCTGTTCTCAACTATTACTTCCTGTTGTGATCTAAAAAAAAAAATAATAATTGCATTCCCATGGAGGTGCTTTAGCAAAACTAAACCAGTTCGTTCATGTGCTGTAAGAGTTACCAACAGCTTTCGGTGCTTTGACGGTGTCTGAACCAAATGTGACTTGGTAGCGCAGCTTTGCTTCCCTAGAGACTTTTCTTTGGCTGGGATGACTGTTTCCGTGAGAGAAAACCATTCACAGCTGAAGTACTGCAGGACTGAGGGCTGTCCCCTGAAATGAATTTAAGTTTTCAACCTTCTCTAAACTGGAAGAGTGTGGCAGGTTGGGAGGAGAGGTTCCACTTCCTAAAATAATGTGAACAAAAGTGTTATTAACTGCTGTGCTAGCCACAGTAGGAAACCTAAAATGTAACAGTATTAAAACTAAAAAAAAAAAAAACCACCCAAAACCCAAACCTAACAACCTACTTGAACGGTATTACGCGCTTAACGTGTTGGTTTACTTTTTGAGTTTCCTGGTAGGGTGAACTCAGTTGAGGTTGTCTTGGGATACTCCACTCTCAGCCTTTTTTTCCTTTTTTTTTTTTTTTTTTTTTTTCCCCCCTTTTTGTGTTTTTTTTCAAAAGTTGTGAGTTATTTCCAAAGGGTTCATATGGTGCTCTTCAGTCCATCAGCTTGTTCTCCCTAAGCATTGTTTAGGAATGGTTTTGCAGTCAATACCAGTGATAAGGCTTTTTACACTTATTTTTACTTTTTATTTTTAACCAAAGAAAAATAAATGGTGGGTGGGTGTGACTCATTAACTTTTCAACTCCCATTAGATTAAATCTGTACACTAATGTTTGGTAGAAGGGGATATATGGATATATTTTAGGATAGGAGAAGACCAAAAAAGAAGCAATACTGATATTTAACTTGCTGCTTTTGAAATGTCCATTTGTGCTGCTTTTAGTATAGTTGCTCATTCCCTGGGAATGTCACTTCATTAATTACAGTTAAAATGAAGTATTTATTTTAATTCTATTTAAATCTGTAAGAAAAGGCTATTCCTTTTCTTCCGGTCCTAGATAGTCCTAAAGGAAGTATTTGAAACTTTACTTTTCAGACCTCGAATGTGTCACTGCCTCATTGAATGTATACCCTTATCTCTTATCAAAACAAACTTTTTTAGGTTGGATGCTTTCTCTGTATTTTACAGTTTTGAAAGCCTTACAACTCATGTCTTGAAACAAGTCTCTTAATTTTAATTCAGATCTTACATTACTTTATAGTTGCGTTATGGGCTTTTGTTACAGTAAAGGGCAACATTTGTGCCATATCTGCATACAGAATAGGGGCATTTAATCAATTCTTTCCTTCAGCCTTAGTTCTGAGACTGTTCCTTTACTTGATTAAAGCTTTTTCTGTATTTATACCATTTATAAACTGCTGAAATTAGGTATGTGACATCAAAACATCCTAGACTCTGCAGTGCACGAGGGAGAAGGGGGACTGGAATGCAATTGGATTATAACAGCCTTAGTCCTGTCAACTTTCTGGAGTTGATTGTACATGTTAAAGCAATAAGAATGATGTTAAGTGTGATACCTGAACCAGCTGTACTCCCGTCAGTTGTTTGGTTTCCCTTATACAGTCAGAAAGACCATAACCCATAGGCATGTTAATGCAGCTGAAAATGCTGAGCCAAAGCTCCTGCAGGAGTCCCTGCTGGCTCCGATCTTGTCCTGACTGCTGACATAGATGTTACCTGCCTGGCTGCTTCTAGTGGCTTTAGTGGAACTGTGACTGAGAACAAGGTTCTGTGTCAGCGTGTCCTGGTAGAGATCGAGACATCTGTGCAATACCTGGAGTAATAAAAAGTAACCTCTTAGACTTCTAAAGTAGTGTTCTGCGACAAATTAAACTATGAACTGATCTACCTATAATGGTACAAATATGGAGACTGCATGATACTTGTTACTACTTATCTGGAACCCTCTAGGAAATAGGTAAGGAGGGGGAGGATGCTAATGAGGAAAACCCTAACAACCTCCATTTCACGTTGATTCTGTTGTCTTACAGTACAAGAAAGTATCCTTTTTTCCGTGCTTGGTTATCCATGTCTCCTATCTTACTTTCCAAACTGCAAACAGAACAATCTAAACCCATGGCCGTAATGCAAACATCCCCTGCATTTTAGCTCAATCTTAATAGTAAGAATGGGAAAGATTTAAAAGTTACTTGTTTTAGTCTGAAGTAGAACTAAGCTTTTTCTGTCCAAAGTAAGCTCCTTTTAGTATGTAAATTCAGGTTGTTCGGCACCTTTTATGTTATTTCTGTGCAAAATGTATGTTTTCCCATATTTAAAAGTCCTAAGTTTTATGAAGATCTCCATATTAAGTGCATTTAATATCAATAATTTAAAGAAGAGCATTCCTTGCCCGACGGATGTATACATTTTTGAGAGATTACCAAAATTATATAATATGAAAAAAAACTATGTAAAGTTTTCTACGGGAAAATACTATGTATAATACTGTTATAATACTCCGTGCTTTAATCAAGTGGTAAATCAATAAAGTTTTAAGAAGTGTTGCTTGTTTTCTTATGTCCTTTATTAGGCGCCTGCTCACCCTACAGCCTGGCCTGTTCCGTGTGAGCAGAGAGCGATGAGAGTTACGGGGTTTTTCACTGTACACGCTGTTCTTTAACACACCCGGCAGTGCCTTTCTCGCTCCCTCCGGCCGCTCTTTTCCTCAGGGGAACGTCCCCTTTTATTCAGTAAGAAAAGGGGCTTCTGCGTATCAGCCGGGCCTCGTTGCCCACGTCTGCCCCCAGCCCCGTCCCACCTCCTCAGCCCCAGCCGGGGTGCCGCTGGCCG
>NW_010249973.1:0-2890 GCF_000690775.1 Eurypyga helias
GAGCGTCTCCTAACCCCGGGGAGCCTGGGGATAGCTGACCTCCACCGCTGGCTCTGGGGCAGGCGGCCCTGCTCGCCAGCCCTGCCTCAGCCCCTGCCAGAGAAATCCCATGGGGTCCGAAGCACTGGGGGGACCGGAGGGGTGCTGGAGACGCAGGCTGTACGCAGATCCCCGTGAGAGGCTCTTCCTGCCAGGTAAAACAGCCTGTCGAAAGATGCCCCCAGTGCACAGACGCGCTCTCCGGGAATCCCTTCTCGGCAGCCTTGGGTAGCGCCGCTGTACGCCTCTCCCAGCCGGGGCGGCAGCTGTCGGGAAGCTGCCTGCCTTTGGCTTGACCCTGTCCAGGCTCGAGGCGGTGCGAGAGGGACCGCTCCCTCGGGGGCGCAGCACCCGCTCCGTCCTCGGCACCTCTGCTCGGGGCGATCGGGATGCGTTTTCCTTAACGAAGCGAGGCAAGGAGGGAGTTTCAGCCCTTTTGCCCCTTTATGCCAGGTGAAGCGGAAAGTGTGAATCAAAGCCACCCTCAGCATCCCGCATCCGGCTGACAGGCTGCTGGGAGCAGGGCCAAGGCCAGCCGTGAGGGTCCCCTTGTCCCCGGGGGAGGTGTCGGCAGGGACAGGCCTTGGCGTGGCCAGGGAGAGGAAAAGGCAGGAGTCTGGGCAGGGTAACCCGGGATGTTTCCAAAGGCTGCGGGACTTCCTTAATCACACCACTGACTTCTCCCGTGCCCCAAATCGGGGTGACTCAAGGCTCTAGGACAGCTCCTCACCCAGAGTAACTGTGAGTTTTGGCTAATTACGCTGCTGGCACAGTGGATAATCACTTAGAGCACGTGAAAGGAAGGGGGAGCATCCAGGCATTTCTGTTACTCAGAGGACAGAGAGATTTCCTATCTGTGACAGTAAATGTGAACTTTGAAGTATCATTTTATTAACTCAGCAAGTGGAAACATGGCACGGAGACACACGTGTTGGGAATGTAATCCTGAGAACTCCTGACTTAGCGAACCATGCGTTAATGAACTGTGAAAACCTAAAACCTACAAAGAGTAAACCTTGGAGCAACCTGGACTATGGAAGGTGTCCCTGTCCGTGGCAGGGGGTGGCACTGGGGAGGCTTTGAGGTCCCTTCCCACCCAAACCGCTCTGGGATTCCATGACCTGTACTCCAGGGCGGATTGTGATACGGACGGCTCAGGCTGCATCTCCCCAGGGATGGCTGCGCAAGCGGCCAGCGTACACGTACATAGCCGTAGGCACGGATTCGTTCCCAAGTCAGCTCTGGGAAGCAAAAACCATTTGGAAACTTGCAGCGTTTTGTTAGGAAAAGTGGCCGGGATTGCTGGGTGGGATCAAGGCAGAGGTCAGGCGAGCTGCCGGCGCGGACGTGGCCGTGGCCCAGGGCGAACCATGAGCTCAGCCCTGGGGCTTAGGGTGGGTGTGCTCAAGCCCGGGGTGCGGGTACGAGCTGTGGACTCACCATCGCACGGGGACGAGCAGGATGCAGACAGGTGTTTGAAATACGGGTTGAGAGCAACAGAAATGCAGAGAGAGGGACCCAAAACGGGAACGGCCGTTTACCCTGGCCGCGGCAGGACGGGAACCGCGGGAATGTAGGCAGGCTTGCACGCCGTGATGGGTTTCAGATGGTGGGAGGATGTGGGAGCTTGGCGCCCCGTCCGCTGAGAACACACCTTCCTTGAAGGTCCGTTGGCTTTGTGTGTGCCACAGGCCGGCTGCGACTCCGTCTCTCCGTGCCGCCGCGGGGCACGAGCGGGAAGCTCAGCGCTTCCCCTGGACTTTGCTTTCGCCCAGCGCCTGCGGCGGGTTTGGCACTGTCCTAGCAGCTGAGGTTCTCCGGACAGGAGATGGGGGAGCCACAAAAAGCTCGCGCCGAGGCTGACTGGAGCGAGGAGAAAGGCTAAAAACTCCAGTCATTAAAGCCAAAATATTTAGCGGCGTTCCCAAGGGATACGTTTAATTTCTGCGTCAGAACAAGCGTAAGGCACCGTTTAACCTACGAGCTTACGGGCGCCCTCACCGCCTCGCAGGAGCAGCTCCCTCCAAGGAGATCCAGTGCCCTGACGCGCAGCGCGCGCTGGATGGTGCGCGAAGACGTTGGGATTTGGGGGTAACCACATTATCGGGGTTCTGGGTACCTTGTCAGTCTCTGCTTCAGGTAACTGCTCGTACCCCTGCCTTTACACACAGGCGTGCAAAGCCTCCCAACACCTGCAGATTGTCTGCAAGTACTACAAGAAAATGATGGATTGTTAAACAAGATGATCCGTGTCTGAGGTCTGTGACAACTGTAAAACAACACCCTTTCACAGGCAGCGCTGTGAATGCTTAATTTGCGGTAATGGGGGGGTTCAGGTTCTCTGACGACCCTGTGAAAACATCCACAAACATAGGGAGGGAAGGTTGATGCTGTGGCAGCGGGAATCCTGGGTGACAGACAGTGCTCGGGAGGCTGTTTTGTTGACAAAGACAACAACAATACTCCCTCATAAATAGCTGTATAATGACGACAATCTGCAAAACCCAAAGTCATTAAAAAATCTGCATTCAGGGAACAGAGTCCTCTCTCCTTCCCAAAGACCCTTTCCTTGTTACGACTTTTTCCAGTTTGACTGAGCCAGATGCCAACAGATTTCTTTTGGGGTCCTGAAGAGCTGAGAGCAGAGGAGCAGCAGCCAGCAGCAGAACACCCACCCCCAGGGTGCGGTTTGCTCTGACAAACTTGGGAGACAGTTACCAGGCCCCTGCATCCCGCCTGCCCCGCGTGCCGGTGGCTGAGGGGCAGGATCCCTGCTCCCTGTTCCCTGCCCGTGGCGGCGCTTGGGCCGGCAGAGCTGCCGTGGGAGCGTGGATTCTCCCCACCTTCAGGT
>NW_010249973.1:2950-3302 GCF_000690775.1 Eurypyga helias
CAAGAAATCGGCGCCGCTCTCGAATCGGCAGCCCTCAGCCCCGTCGAACAGGCGGCAGCGGAAGGAAGAAGCGGTGCTTTCCCGTCCCCGCGTCCTCCCAGGCTGGCGGTGGCCGTAGGTCGGAGACGGTTAAAGAGGGCGTCGGTATCGCGTGCGGTCAGCTGGCGGCTCGGGCAGCTCTCCTCACCCGTCTCCAGGAGCCCGTCTTTGCCGTGCTCAATAAACGGATTTCTTCTAAACGCCCTGCCAGCGTTGTGAGTACAGCCCTCACGTTCCCATTGTCTGCAGGGCCATTGGGATGGGTCAGCTCGTTGCTGTCTGGCAGAGCGAACGGAGTGTCAGATGGGCTCGG
>NW_010249974.1:0-3360 GCF_000690775.1 Eurypyga helias
CAAAGCAGCTAACACAGGAGTAAGGTAGAGTGTTCGCAGGTGCCAGGAAGTAAACGAGCCAGAGAGTAAGGGAGAGAGTAATGGCTCCCGGACCCCCTCCTCACCTCTGCCCCCAGCGTGACGTACTGTGGAATGAAACACTCCCTTGGTCAGTTGGGGTCAGGTGCCTGAGCTGTGTGTCCCTGCACTGCCTGTAGCCAGACAGCGAGAGCTGGGAACGCAGCTGCAGGGTCAGAAGGGGAGAAAGACCTTGAATCTGGTGCAGGCATTCCCCAGTGCCAGCTGAGACCTGGTCAGTGCTGCTCTCTGCAGCCAGGAACAGCTTCCTAGCAGCCAGGGTAGAGAGATGTAACTCTTCCCTGGCTGAACCCAGCATGCATATTAAGCCCAATACTTCTTAAACAATATTATACACATATGAAGGTACATTGCTGACATAAAAAATGCTATGACATAGCCTGTCATACTCTAAAGAGGAAAAGGTGTTGGGGTTTTCCATTCTGCATTAATTTCTTGTTTTTAATGTAGGCTTTGCGCATGATAGAGACTTGGAAAATGAAGTGGAAGATGAAAGCATGGCTTTTGAAGAACTTGTCTATAAAAAACCTTCAAGAAAAAAAGGAAGGTGTGGGAAATGGTAATTAGAAAAAAGTATGCAGGTGACTATCCTCTTAACAATTTAATTTTAGAATTAAAAAAATATTGTTAAAAAGAAAAACAGGAGTGATGTCAGAAATGGGAGGAGTCTAAAGAAAAAAAAAACAACTTATGCTATTAGAGTTTTTTATCACTTGTATTATGTCAGAGTAAGTACCTGTGTGGTGATGATGTAATTGTTAAAACCTGATGGGACAAATTGCCTTTCAAACCTGTGTGGTAGCTTGAAAGTATTAAAAAGCCAAAGAAATGAACAAGTGGGAAAAAATAATAATGTTTCTGCCTTATCTCAGGGGTATTTCTCCACTCAGTCTTCTCTTTCTTCTTCCCTGTTAATTTACATCATCATTCTGAGCTGGAATACTCAGAAAAAATAGAAGAATAGTTTCTCTGATTTTAAGAGGTTTTAATCAGTGGTTTTAGGTTACTATTGTAAACCTGCTGTGTTCTGAGTCTTGTTTTGTTTGGAAATTTTTGGGTCTTCAGGTGAGGGATGTAAAGTATCTCTCTCTTCTATTTTTATAGACAAGAACAGTGATTTCTAAACACATTCATATTTTTGACAGTGTACATACTTCTAATTAGATAAGTATCAAAGTTATGGATTGTCTTTTCTGTGATCAAGGTTTGATACAAACTGCTACCTGTACATATTGGAAGATAGATAATCTTTCTTCAAAAGGGTACACATGTTAAATGTTTTCATTGTTAAAGGCTTTTTGTAATGTATAATAATGTTTTTATAAAACCTGTAAGATTTTTAAACGCACCTGACCTTGTCTTATTTTTTGAATGCTTTCTGAAAGCCGTATGTGACTGAGTGACTTCATGAGCGAGACTTACAAGTTGGGAGCAGGATATGAGTTCATACTAAAGCTGTTTTGAAAAGGACGCCACTCTGTATACATAACAGATTGGCCAAAAACTTAATAACCCGTTGTTATGCGCCATGTCGTGGAGGTGGGAGCGTGGGTAAAAATGAAGTGCTACTGTGGAATGGAGCGATGTGGGCAGCGGCAGTAGTTACCGATTGCATAGTCATTGCTGTTGTCTGCCAGAAGACTCTTTAGTGGGTGCTGGCGTCTTGAAGAGGCCTTCTTGCTTTAGCAAGCGTCTGGAAGGTCATTTAAAAACATGTACTGATGCAATGTAATTCTGGTCACTTGCCGTGCGTAGAAATCGGGAATTAAGGAAGTTGGATCATTGGTGTAACTTCCTTGGTTTTGTTTTCTATAATGATGTGTATTTTGCTTTTGAGATTATTCCAAGAAACTCTCCTGATGAGGTTCTCAGCTTGAGTATTTACATTTGTGGCGGTAAATGCTACCTAAGCTTTTTAAGGACAATTACAATTTAAAAATCCTTGCTGGCCACAGTTTAAAGACTGAGTGCTCACATACTTTTTCTTTCTTTTTATGAGAAAAACGAGGCTTTAAAAACATTAAAAGCAAAGAGAAAACGAAGGAGAAGTAAGAACGGAAGTTCTGTTGCATCAAGAACTTCATCTTGGGTATGTCCTCAGTACAGGGACCTACCTCATCCTTGGCGTGGTTCAGTACAAACCACTGCTCATTCTCTGACTTTGAATCAGCACTTCCAGATGGAATTGTTTCCCGTAGCACGTGAAATAGTGACAGCTAGCAGAAATTAATCGCAATTCAAATTTCAGGGCTCATGGTTTCAGAGGGGTATTAGGCCAAGATTTCAGTAATCTTCAGGTGGGAAATTTGGTTGGATCTCCAGTCCGGTATCAGTGCTTCAAGGGTATTTTTCCCTATAATGGTGTGCATAAATAAACACCAACCTTGCTTTTTGGTGTCAGGCTCTTCAAATAATAGTGATCAGTGGGCATTAATCGTATTTGAATGTTTAATTAGCAAAAAGGGGCTGTCCAGATATACCCTTGGAGCATTTTTTTTGTTTGTTTTGAAGTCTGTCTCACTGCTGATGGGAAGCTCCAGTGTTCTGGCACCAGCTAATGCCTTTGACTCAAAAAGCTTAAGGGCCATGACAGGTGCCTTGGTACGTGCAAGATGCATATTGCACTGGAATCCTTGGATCTGAGTAGTGGATGCAGGCTGTCAAGCAAATCCACCCACTTCTGCCTGTCAAAGCCATGTTGAGTTGAAAAGAATTTAGAAAAGGCTTCAAAATCACACAAACTGGAGACTTGAAATCTCTCTCCCTGGTGACACGAAGATGACACCTAAATGGAAAAGAAGAACAAACTATTTACTGGAGTTGGAAGACAGGGGTGTGATCTAAAAGATGACAATTCTCCAAATTCCAAACTCCTCAAGAGAAAAAAAAGTCTGGCTCGCTTGAACGTGGTATTAATACGAAGGAGTGTGTGGTAAGTGATGGGTACTTTCCATCTTTTTCTTTTATTCCTCTTAAAGGCGTTGTTTCATAGTAATGCACACAGTTTTATTCCAAAACACTTTCCTAACAACTAGCTGTTACAAACTCTGGCTCAGCAAAATATTTAAACTCTTAACTGTTTTTCAAGTATTTCCTTTAATTTCTAAAGGGAAGCCTTTTGCCTTTATGCTCACTGAAAGCGTAGGAGGGAAGAAATAGTCTTACCTCAGTGTAAATAAAATGAAAGATTTTCCTGTCAGCAGTCCCTGTGACATTATTTGCTGAAAACCAGGAGAGACCCCTTTCTCTGGTAAGTGACTGCTGATTTCGTGGCCCAGTGAA
>NW_010249974.1:3406-3769 GCF_000690775.1 Eurypyga helias
CAGGCTCATCCTCTGCTAAGCTGTGGGTGATGTGGAGTTAAACCTAGATCTCCTGGTGCCTGGCACAGCACTCTCATTCAGAGACTAGTCAGCAGTGACCATTCCGTGTTTTACGGGGATGCCCGTGGTGTGCAAGAACCTTGGGGAGTACTTCACTGGACTAAAGTAGAAGGTGCGGAAGAAGGCTCATCCTCTGCTAAGCTGTGGGTGATGTGGAGTTAAACCTAGATCTCCTGGTGCCTGGCACAGCACTCTCATTCAGAGACTAGTCAGCAGTGACCATTCCGTGTTTTACGGGGATGCCCGTGGTGTGCAAGAACCTTGGGGAGTACTTCACTGGACTAAAGTAGAAGGTGCGGAAGA
>NW_010249974.1:3791-7555 GCF_000690775.1 Eurypyga helias
TGGTTGGACTTACAGGTAGGTAACACGCTGAGCTGCTCAACCTTGTCAAAATACGGCGGTTCTGGGTGCGTGATGGAGGGTCACACCAAGGGTATTGCAGCCCAGTGTCTTGGGTTTGGTATTGGCCAATTGCTAATCCCACCCATTTTCTTCTGAATCCCTTTCCCTTCCCCTAGTCTGTCTGCTCCTTTACAGTGTCAGGTTCGAAGTGGCATTACCTTCACGGCAAGGAATGCTGTTTCACTTGCCATCCCCATGGTGATGAGGGTACTCCTGCCCTTGTGTCATCAAATGCAGATATTAATATGTCCATAAGGAGAGAGGAATTGAGCTGAAGTGAATAAGTAATGAAAACCACTGTCAGCCTCCAAGTCACTCTGTAGATAACGTGCCTGGGGAACTCTCATGTTTTCTTGACCCTGTCGCTTCAGATGTGTCTGCTGTTCAGTCTGATGCTGTTCAGACAAGATTAAACACCAGATAATAGTGAGGAATTTCCCAGTGTTACATTCACAGTTTCTCACCACTCTTTGCTTTGTCTGGAGGAGTCATTGGTGTTTAAAAAAAGGAATAAACTTGTAGCACAATGAACTGTACCTGCGAGCTGGGGTATTTATAGCTCTCTGCTGTGCAGCAGCCTTGTGCGGTTGTTGTGCGGAATAGTTGTTATGCTGGGAATTCAAACCAGCCTGCTGTTTGTTACAGTACTGTGAGTGTGGGTGAAGAGAGAGGGGAGAGTTTTGCTCATTTCCACCACCAGCTCTGAGGAAGTAAGTCCTTCTCATCCCCTCACCTTGCCCATGGTGTGTTGTGTAGTTCAGAAATAGCTATCTCCACCTCTATTTGCAGCAAGGTCCTTTTGAAGCTCTTGTGGCATGTGAGTCGCCAAGATAAAAGATGTCAGATCTTCAGTAAGGAGTGTTTTGGAGACCTAGGTTAGACAACCACCTTTGGCCAACGGGAGCTGTAACTCTCTTGAGTAGCTGTCAGGATTGAGTCAAGCTTGTCCAAGGCTGGAGCTGCCACTTGGGAGTGGCTGGCCTTGGCTGCCATTGCCCAACTGGAAAATTCCCTTCTTGGTGTCACGAGCTGTTAATGTTAACTGTAATCGCCAGGGCCTTTAACTGGCATCAGTGATGCATCTGCTTTTCTGGTTGAAGCCTTTCTGTAGGAATTGCTAGAGCACAATGTGAAGAAATTGTGTACTTAAGGAAGAAAGGACACAATCTTTCCTGGTTCAGAGCTGTAGTATGGACCTGCATCTCCATATTCCTGCTAACCAGAATTGGGGTGAGAGATGCTCATCTTCCAGCCACCCTCGTTTTGTACTCATTCTGCAAAGATTACTAAAAAATTAGCTGAAGATCTGGAATGAAATCGTCTATCCACCTAGTTTGGTTGATAGATAGACCATTACACACACTTGGGAAAGAGACTTCCTTCGACCATTCAGACTCCAAGTTTAAGTCCCAAACTGTACAAACCTTTCTCTACAAAAACTGCAATATTCAGAATAAGAATGAAGTTAGAAGGTTTTATCTTGATAAATGAGGCAACGTCCCTTTTTCATCTAATTACTCTTGTCCTTTCTTTTTAAACAGTGTCTCAAACCCAGACCTTGAGATCTGGACTAGAATACTGTCTTTAGTTACACAGGGTAGACAATCTTGTATGCATGACCACAAGCTTTCCCTGCCCCTCCCAGGGCGAATTCCATGGATTTAGAAGTGTTGCACCTTGGCTTAAAACAGAAGGATTACTTTGTGCGTTTAATGAATTTTGATGGTTTCTTGTGAGAGTGTCTTCAGCCAAACCTCATTTTTCTCCCCAGCCAGGGGTGCTTGACTTCCTGCTTTCTTTCAAAGAAACAGAAAATCTGACATGAGTACTTCCTTCCAGGAGCCAGGTATTAAAGAGACATACCAGCTGGTCGTAGAATCATAGAATCACGGAATGGTTTGGGTTGGAAGGGACCATAAAGACCATCCAGTTCCAACCCTCCTGCCATGGGCAGGGACACCTTCCACTAGACCAGGTTGCTCCAAGCCTCATCCAGCCTGGCCTTGAACACTTCCAGGGATGGGGCATCCACAGCTTCTCTGGGCAACCTGTCCCAGTGCCTCGCCACCCTCTCCGGGAAGAACTTCTTCCTGATATCCAATCTAAACCCCCCACTTTCAGTTTAAACCCGTTACCCCTTGTCCTGTCACTACAGGCCCTTGTAAAAAGTCCCCCCCAGCTTCCTTGTAGGCCGCAAGGTCCTACAAGATCACAAGACTCAAGATTAAAACTCAAAATTTGGAAATAGTGGGGCATATGACTGAATTGGACTGTTTGTGACAGGGGAAAGAGAAAGCAAAAAAGGCTTTATTGTCGGATATCCTCTGTTCCTAAGAGGTAGGGTGGAGATGATCAGCAGTGAACACCATGTGGGATTTCATAGCAACTTTTTAGTCACGTAATGAAAATGTGCTGTAGAAGCCTCTTCTTACACAGGGTGTTAGCTAAGAGGCAATGTCATATTTCAAATTGAAGCACTTGGGCAGTGGGTGTGTGTGGAGGAGAGAATGGGATCATGCTGTAAAAAGTGCTCACATTTTTAGCCAGACAGTACTTCTGCAGCAAATAAAATCTCTCTCTCCAACATATGGAGGAGAGGTGAGTGGGAGGGAAGTTTGGAAGTGCACTTTGTCATTTCTGTTCCCTCACTGCTTTGGCTGCAAGGGAGGGTGCACGAAATCCTGGTTGATAAAAGGTGGATTAGAAAGTGCAGCAGCATCAAGAAGGTGGAGGCAACTCTCCATAAGGATGGAGCAGCTTCCATCTGGGACTGTCCAAATGCTTTACAAACACGTTAGGCAACTGACCTGTATGATATCCCAGCGGACATGTGTCTATCATTCCTATTTGGAGATGAAAACATTTAGGAATAGAGAGTATGTGACAAGCTTTAGCTGCACAAGGATACTGATCTGTAGGGCTGGACCTCATGCTACTAGCATCTTCTGCTCCCAGTCCCTATACGTGCTGTTCAGGCTGAGGTAGCTGCCTGGCATTAACACAGACAGTTCTGTATGTGCCTGACCCAGTATTCCCCTGGAATACTGTCATTTACTTTCCTTGATCAGTCTTAATTTACCTGTCACTTTCATTAGAACGGATGACCTTAAAGCTCTCCTGGATAATGAATTTTCACATCTGAGAATGACGGGAAGAATCACTGAGTGAGAGGATCTGAACTGTTTCCACCTGCAAAATCTCAGTTTTCCCCCCTCAACATTTTTTTTTTTTTCTTTTAAGGGGAAAAAAGCATCTCTGATACTTTCCATGCTTCCTCAAAAAAAAAAAAAAAAAAAAAGGTTGCTGTCTTAAAGCAAGGTCAAAATCACAGTTAAATGAAGGTATGTATTTGGGTGAAATGTTTAAACATGAGCTCAGAGAGATCTGTGAGTTCTGCTGTCCACGCACTGGAAGTCGCTATGTGAGTGTACTTGCACCCAGCATGAACTCTTCCAGGCACATTTTAATCGTATTTATACTAGTGGGAAAGTGGAGCAAATCTGATGAAAATCAGATTAATTTAATTGGTGTAAAAGGAAAACAAGCAAATCCAGTCGGATTCTTCAAGTCCTGGTGCCGTGCAGTCAGGTCTCAGTGTACAAGCTGAGGTGGACCTTCTGAACCACTCTGACCTGTTCATCCCGTCGGAAATCGAAAAAGGCATGTTCTCTTGGCCATTGGACTGGGTGTCGACAGTACTGAAC
>NW_010249974.1:7586-21034 GCF_000690775.1 Eurypyga helias
GGCTACAGGGCAATGAACCTCTTCTCTGGGGTTCTGGAAAGTGTTTATTTCTGTGGCTAGGAGATGTGTCTCGGTGCACGTGAGGATTTCTTAGGGTGAGCTTGCGAAGCGTTAGACTCCTTGGCTGTTTTCCTTTGTGAGGTGGCTCTGCCTCTGTCGCACAAGGACCTGGTGTTCTGGCTGCTCAATTAGGTATCCAAAACATGTATTCAGCCCTTGGGTTTATGCTTTTTATCTGCAATATCTCAGACCAATCAGTCCTGTCCCTGCCTTGCTAAATTGGGGTAGCAAAATACATCCTGCACATGTCTGGCGTTCATCATCCTACTATTTTTATAATTGCAAACTATTTGTGTCTGCAATCCTGACTCATAAAGCAAGGTATTTCACTGAAGCTGAAAGGGAAATGACCCTGCATTTTTTCCAGGTTACTTGGAATGTCTTTTTTCTGTCTGTCTTTGGGGATCTCTGTCCTACTTTCTGTCACACATATTAGTCTTGGCTGATTGATATGAAGAGATGAAGAGCCTTGAGCAAAAACAATTTATATAAACAACTTTGTTTATAAAAAAAAAAAAAACAAACACCTTAAGCAGAATGAAAGAGCATTAACTGACCCGTTTCCAGACCAACTGAGGAGTAAATTAACAAACTAAAATGTAAGTTTGATGGTTTATTTTTTTGCCTTAATGTAAAAAGAATAAAACAATGGTGGCTTCAAAAAAGGCAGGCAGCTGGGCTCACTGACATGAATATTTTCTGCTAAAATGTGTTTACAGCTTATGACCTAAATATTGCCATGAAAATGTATACTGTAGTTCAGATTTATTTATGAAATCCATGTAAATTATACCTAGGAAAAAGTCTGTATTTGTGGTCAGTCACAAAAATCCAGTCAGTGAAATAGGTGAAATCAGCTCTGATGATTTTGTGTGTAGAAGTTGCTGACGTAATCAATTATATGTAGATGCCCCAACTTCTTGCTGCATGAAAAATTAAATTCAATAAAAGGACCATTAGACCTTGACAAGTGGATTGGGAGCTGAAACCTGGGTGAAGAAAATTTACAAACTAATGACAAAACCTTGAAGAGTAGGAGTTAACCTCCTCTGCTTCTCGATATGTTGAAGGACAGATGGCCACAAAGAATTCCTTATTTAAACAGTTTTAACTTCAAAATACAATTCAACAAATGTTTTATTATTATTCATAGTGTTCCATGTAATTATATTTAATCGATTAAAGCATATCAAGTTTTAGCCTTTTATATGTAATTGGAATTTCCATTCAAATTAAATCACAAATAAAAAGGATTCACCTTAGAAATAAGAAGCATTATCTGCCTTTTCCTAATACAATACAGTCTAAAGATTAAGTCACCTAATTATACATTCTAGTTAGCAAAGAAAAAGTACCAGATTTAGTAAAAACACCTCACTTACTTACAAAACAGCATGTCTCAATAACTGCTGAAAGTGAGAATCAATCTTCAGAAAAATAACTAAGTATAACAAATGTGAGATAAGAATAAAGCCACATTTTGAATCGAGATGTGTTCTTTGCTGAACTAAATCTTGTTAAAATTAGTTTTTTCAGCCTTACCCATATGCTACCTTTCTCTTTAGCTCTTGTAGGCTTTGTGTGCATTTTATGATAGCTGCGTTTGCAAATTTAATTTTTTTAGGTTTCTTTCTGGTGTCAGTTGAGTAATGAATGATTAATACATGACCTCAAATGATGTGGTGACCTCAAACATACGTCTTTCTCTTCTATTCAGTGAAAGCACGATAAAGCCAGTGTGTCCAGTGAATGTGTTAGGGACTCAAATACTAGGTGCATGGCTCCGCAATGAAATCCTAAATCCTCTGTTCAGAAACATACGCAGTTCATGTAGAGAGTAAAACTCTTCAGGGTGCAATCCTGTGCAGCCATTACACTGTTCTATGAGATCACCAAAAACATATGGCTGCCTCAAGCTAAGCTGAGAAGGATGAACCTCTCTTTGAGGTGCCCCGGTGTCTCTATGGGATCCGTCGCTCTAAAGCGTCTCCTGAAGCTCCGTCCTGAAGACAGCACTGAAAGGCTGGGAGCATTAGGACACAAAATGGGAGCAGAGTCAGCCCCTTCCTCATCCCGGCTATTGAGACCTCGCCTTGAGACCATGACACGAAGCCAACCTTGGAGGCAAGGTTCCCTCTCGGACTTGGCCCTTCCATGCAAAGTGTCCGTAAGAGATCCAGTGAGAAAGGGAGGGGTACAGGGACCGAGACCTTGCGGCCTCGTGCTAGGGTCCCTTGGTTATGCAGCCTGCATGTCTCGATGGTTCTGCACTTTACACTAAACAGCTTCTGGTTAAAATGTAGGTGCTGACAGCATTTGGAGGTGGCTAAGGCGAAGGGGAGATGCTCAAGAATGTGATTTTGGTTTGGTGAACCTAAGTCTCACTTCTGTGGCTTTTAGTTCTCTTAAATCTAGCTTGGAGAGTTTAGGAGTAAAGAAACTGGCACTGCTTTGTTCCTCAGCACATGGATACTAATTGTTTCCCTTTGGATTTATGCCATGTCGTTCAAAGAAATATGCAGTGAATAAACAAAGCTGTTAATTCATGTGCAACCATCCCCAACCTACTGGAGTTATTAACAGCACCCGCACATTGACTTTGTAACAGAGAGATTCGGCTTTCCTCTAAAACCTCACCTCAAAAAGTGGCCATAGAAAACCCCAGGCTTAGATACACTATTCTGGGAGAATTCTTATTGAAAACTTTCAGTGTTTGCCACAGTGTGATTCCTCTAAACTGTCCTCCTTCGGAGCGCTCACTGAAAACTGCTAAACTGGCAATCTTGCCTCCAGATATTTTCTATGCTCTTGCAGTGTAGGTGCATGTATAAGACAGAAAATTGGTTAAAACATTTATTTTTCTAGATGTCTTAAATGAATTCTTATTCCTGCCTAAAAAAAAAAAAAAAGTTTAAAACATAAAAGAATTAAAAAACATAAGACATGAATAATGTCTTATAATAAGAAGAATTAATAAGTCCTTAATAAGAATTAAAAAAACATAAAAGAATAAAAAAAACATAAAGCAAGAATTTGTTCACATGGTGTTACTCTTTACCTTATCAGCTTGCTGGAGAGGCAATTCTTTGTCTTGATTTTCAGGTGCAGTTCACACCACAGGGCACGAAGCACTGAATGGAGTGAAATAATGGGTGTAGCCTCCTTAAATCTTCTAGTGGAAAGGGCAGGGGAACAGCTAGTCTGCACTGATTTCAGAATATAATGTTAAAGGCAGTTCTGCACAGGCTGAATTCATTTCCTCAGCTCTGATTCTTGGGAATTTACCACGCACTGGACAGTATTGGCGTATGACCAGTGCACGCACTGGCACGTCTTTAAGACATGCTGTATTTAAAAATACTGAAATCCCAGAGAGCCTCAATCAATTTCTTGAAGTGGGTAGAATTTATGCAGGAAACGCCTTTTTTGATTTTAAAGAGTAGAGTCTCTGTGTTTTTCCCTAACTCCCTCTTTTATTCATCTTTGACGCCAAAACTCCACAGGTAATTCTAATTACCGCTGGATGGAAAGATGGTGTTTTCAGTCACATCTTCTGTGTCACACAAAGGTCTAAGTGATGCCACATTTCAACACCAGTTTCACATAAGAGAAATGCATCCTTGGGGTGTGTTTGACAGCCTTATGGTGACATTCAGCACCAGCATGGGAGGATAAAGCACTGGCCAACAACTCCGACCGAGTTTTCATTGCATGCTTCGCCCCTTTCTTTACAAAAAACATCAGGCAGATGCCGTATTCGTACCCTGTTCAGTAAATCAAAGGCATAGCTGGTGAGATACAGGATTTTTCATTCAGATGAGTTTGCAGACACCATCCACAGGGCTTTATTGATGATGTAAGTTGCCCAGGCAGCAAAATACCGTCCCCAGGCTCCCGGGCCGCAAGCAAACGCTCTGCCGCAGGCCTGTTCCTAACAAGTGTAGAGGGATTAGAAACTGCTTACTTCGAACTGTTTGCTTCTGCTTCCTTATTTGAGAAACGTTATGGATCATTTAAGGGAGGCAAAAGTGGCGCTTGCAGGGGACATTTTATGAAGTGAACTTAAATTTTGGGGTGACATAGCGTGTTTTCCAGGCAAACCACTGCTTGACTAGATGAAGTGACACGGGCAGCTGGCTCTCACTGCTCTGTGGTGCTTTTGTGTGAAATGAAGTGCCACATGGAGTTTTGTGAAGTGACCCACGATGAATTTAAGATGGCTTTGAAGAGACTACCTGAATTTTCTCAGAGGGAAGGAAATTGCCGTCTGTTTTTCTTTTCTCACCTCTTCGCCATTGAAAGGTCAGGTCTAGCTTTGCTTGGTACAGACAGAGACTGCGACGAATGCTGGCAAATGAGAAGAGTATAAATAAAAGGTTGTAGCCATTGTTAAGACTACAGTCTTAACAATAAATAGTGTTTCTGTAAACTTAATGCTTCATCCGTGCCTTCTGCCTGAGGAGGCTGAAAAAGCGTTCACATCAATGCACTATTCCTCATTATTCTGTACGTACAGCCTCTTGGCTGATGAGCCATGGTTTGGGAGGCCCCTTAACTTTTTCTCCACTTTCTTTCACCGCACCACGAGGAGAAGGGCAAAACCAGAAAAAAATTGGCTTGCTGCCATGTGACTGTGTGCTAAAACACAATCTCCATCAAAATCCTAATAAAGCACTTAACTGCCTGCTGTTGCCTTTTACATCTTTCTCCCTTACTTGGGTATGGGTAGATTGGCAGCGATACAGAAGCACTTACGGTACTTCAGCTTCCCCTGTGTTCCCTGGGGTTGAGCACAGTTCATCAGGCCCAGTGAAAAAACACAGACTTCCTCATCATTTTTCACCTTGTCCGGTAATGTGTATCTCTTGCATTCTTGTTTTGCAAGGCTAAGCTGGGAAAGCAATGAAATTAATGCATAAGGAGCTCAAAAGCTTGTAAATAACATAATGCTGCATGTCGGCACAAGCAGCAGAGGAAAGTGCTATGAAAAAAGGTGGCAAGACTTTCAAAGTGCTGCTAGAGGGGTCAAAATTAATGTCATGTTCTCATTTTACTGTATTCTTCTAAAATTGACAGAGTCGGTGCTGCGGTATGGCCTCCAACTTAAAATCGGTGGGATTTAAGGAAGTTGTTCTGCAAGCAGCGGGACTAAGTAATCCTGGTTCTATTCTTCTAAAATTGACAGAGTGTCGGCGCTGCGCTGTGGCCTCCAACTTAAAATCGGTGGCATTTAAGGAAGTTGTTCTGCGAGCAGCGGGACTAAGTAATCCTGGTTTCCTATGAATTGTCCTTTGCCTCTAGACTTTTATCTCCCCCCTCTCATTCTTCCTCCGGTCAGCTTTCCACCGTGTACTGTTGATACAGCAGCTGTAGATTCTTGCCCTGAAAAACGGTGCCAGGGCCAATGTGAAGCTACCCAGGGATGATTATCCGCGTTCGACGGTTGGTTGTCAGCAGTTGCATATGTGAACAGCAGCTACATCTAGTTGCTTTGCCCTCGTGAGGGAACACAATTTAGCTTGTTGTGTGCTAGCCAGCTTTAAGTATTATACAAAGTGTATACAAGACAGCTGTATTTCAAATGTCTACCCTCTTGTTAATTTTGGTAGAAATTAGCCAGTATTTTCAAAATTACTGGGCAAGGAGAAGGAAAGTGACAAATAAGAAATTGGAGAGAAAAGTGTGGCCAGCAGGTCGAGGGAGGGAATTCTGCCCCTGTACTTTGCTCTGGTGAGACCCCGCCTGGAGTGCTGCGTCCAGCTGTGGAGCCCCCAACATCAGAAGGATATTGACCAGTTGGAGCGAGTCCAGAGGAGGCCACGAAGATGCTCCGAGAGCTGGAGCCCCTCTGCTATGGGGACAGGCTGAGAGAGTTGGGCTTGTTCAGCCTGGAGAAGAGAAGGCTCCGGGGAGACCTTATAGCCCCTTCCAGTACCTGAAGGGGCTACAAGGAAGCTGGGGGGGGCTTTTTCAAAGGGCCTGTAGTGACAGGACAAGGGGGAACGGGTTTAAATTGAAAGTGGGGAGGTTTAGATTGGATATCAGGCAGAAGTTCTTCCCGGAGAGGGTGGGGAGGCACTGGCACAGGTTGCCCAGAGAAGCTGTGGATGCCCCATCCCTGGAAGTGTTCAAGGCCAGGCTGGACGAGGCTTTGAGCAACCTGGTCTAGTGGAAGGTGTCCCTGCCCATGGCAGGGGGGTTGGAACTGGATGGTCTTTAAGGTCCCTTCCAACCCAAACCGTTCCGTGATTCTTTGAAAATCACAGCCCCAAAAGTCTTTCTTCCTTGGGAATTCAGTCTTGAAACATTCAATGCCAGTATTGTGAATTTGTCTGCTCCTTCTTCTACCTGTAAGGTTGATATTTTCAAGATACTATTTGTCAATCAGTAGGGCTGAGCGTTTTTTTATAGTAATACAAATTCTCATATAACAGTAGCTGAGGCTTCAAAAATCATTGTTAAATTGTGAGCTTAATTTAAAAAAAAAAAAAAAAAAAGTGGCCAGAATAGGTTCCCCTGATTTGGTTCTCTTGCTGATTTGGTGTCTTGTCCTTCAAAGTCCAGTATAAATAGTTGGTTCTAACTGGGGCTCCTGAAAGTTATGGGGTGGCACCAGCAGTCGTCCTAAGCATGCAGATAAGGAACAGCTGATGACTGTTTTTACACACCATCTTCCTTGAAATATTTGAGGGTGCTTTGCAATGTAATATTAACTACAGTTGAGGTCCTAGCTGAAAGTGGAGCCTGAAGGTACTATTTTTTGCATCTACGTGATGTAGGAGATAATCCCGTCCCCAGTTCCCCTCTATCCCTTTCCACCAAAATATCATAATAGCTAATTAGGCAAAAAGTGGAAGAGGAAAGACAGGCGCCATGAAATGAAGTGACTTGCGCCTGGCTCCAGAGCAAATCACTGTTGTCTGTGCTGAGAATAGAGCTCTGTCTCCTGCCTCCCCATTGGAATGCCTTCCCTGGACTCCCCTGCCTCATTGCAAGGTCCCACATGAAGTGTTGCATTTTTAATATGGTGTTACAAAACTCAAAGTTTTAAGGAAACATTATAAATATTTAATAAATATAGAAAACTTCAAAAAACCTTGAAATACACTGTGTCTTGGGATGCAGCTGAGCAGTATTCATTCACCACTTATGCAAGGTTGTTAAAATCTTTATTGAGACAAGGGGAAAAAAGGGAGGGGGAAGTAATTTGATTTCAAGGATTCTGCTTCATCACATGCTTTTCAGAGACTCATAAATTGCCATGCTGCTGTGACCTCTCATGAGAATTGTATTCCCATTAAGTATATTTGTATTTACATTATCATTAGCATAATGCGTGAGCGTTACCATGCACAGGCTTGGCTTGTCTCTCGGCCTTGTCAAAGATACAATTTTTTCCCCACCACATTCTTTACTTTTATTTCTTTGTTACTGACTTGGACCACAAGTGGTCTTTATTTCCCTGTTCTTCTGAATGAAATAGCTAAACGCAGGTTCCTGTGGATATGAAAGGGGTTGTGAGTCACACAAACAAAAATGTGTTAACTTCTCCTTGAGTAGGTTGTAGTCCGTTAGAAACATTGTCATTCCATGTGATTTAACCTTGTCCTTTTTTTTATTTTTCCTATTATAATTGACAAACCACGATTCATTAAAGTGCAATTTTGGACCCAGCCCATCCGACTGTTAGACCTATGTGTTGCAATGCATTTGTGTAACTCCAGCTGCAAAGATATGCCACTTTACATCATGGCATCTCAGTAGTACTGTACTATGACAATAAAGAATTGCATAATTGGGATTGCAAGGCAGTCTTTTGGAGGTTAGGGTAGTACAAGTGAAGGTAAATTACGTGCTCGGAATTCTCCTCCCTGTTGGGCACAAACCAACAGATTACCTCCTGTTGCAGGAGAGGTCTGGCTCTTGTCAGCTCTCATGTGGATCCAGTAAGAGCAGGCTGGCCCCACAGCCTGTCTTCCCAGATGGATTGTCCTGCCTGACATGATTGCCGAGGAGTCCCACTGAGGCCTGTGTCCATGAGATCACCGTCTGTGTGTGCTTACCACATGAATTCTTGGGGAGGGGTGGTGAAATGCTGAATCCCTGTGTGCCTGAGCCTCCTCCCTCCATGTCATGCGTACTTCTTACGGAGAGGCTGAGAAGGCCACCAGCAACTCTGCCATGGTCAGCACTGAAAAAAGCTTGGGGAAGCAACAAGTTCTGTTCTGGGGAAGGAAGGGAAAAGTGGTATTGCAAGTACGCAGAAAGCAACGGTGATAGTGCCCTGTTTGTTGTCTGAATTTTAACTGCAGTGGAATGTATTCAAGAGTGAGCAGGAGAATATGGGTTCCTTATCCATCTTTCCTAAGAATCATAAGCATTATTAGTTAGACTGGGCCCTGCGCAAGAAACAGTTTTCAGTTGTTGTTAACGAAGGCAAAAAAGATGGGATGTTTCTTACAATAACGCACAATCCCACACTTTGAATTAATCATAGAATCACAGAATGGTTTGGGTTGGAAGGGACCTTAAAGACCATCTAGTTCCAACCCCCCTGCCATGGGCAGGGACACCCTCCACTAGACCAGGTTGCTCAAAGCCTCATTGTTTGGGAGGTTTCTCAGGTCAAAACTGCAGTTTTCAAATTCCTGCTTTTCCCACCAACCATAAGCCAGGGCATTTTTTTATGTGCTGCTTTCTTCTGGTGGCACTCGGAAGTCAAGACATGTTCATCAGTACGGACCTGTGTTAGATTAAATGACCTTGAGGTAAAAGACGGTGTCAGACTGGCACTGTTATCTCTGGTTTACTGATCTGGTTTCCCCATCCATCTTTATTTTTCTGGTAGTATTCAGTTTCTACAATAGAAATATAGGCACGATTAGTAAGCAGAAATTGGCTTCTTCCAAACACTATGTAGAATAAACTACTATTTAAAAATGTACCTCTACAAACACTGTCTCACACTGTTTGCAGCTAAATTCTCTGTTGCCTGAGCCATGAGTGGCAACAAAAATGGTGTCTCCCATAAGCTGAGGCTCCTCTTCACTCTACATGAGGGTATGAAATAAGCTGACAGGTAGCAAGTACAGGTATTCACAGCAGGGAGAATGTTCAAAAATTCTGAGGAAGGAAGGGAGTGTATTTTCAAAGCTATGCCATCAACCAGGGAGTTTGGCTTCCTAAAAAGCCACGATGAGATGATGTGTGTGCGTAGGGGTCTAAATGCCTAAG
The DNA here is from genome assembly GCF_000690775.1 of Eurypyga helias. NCBI lineage: Eukaryota > Metazoa > Chordata > Aves > Eurypygiformes > Eurypygidae > Eurypyga > Eurypyga helias. Next base: position 16,881 of record NW_010249974.1, read on the forward strand.
GGTACTTTCAAAAGATGAGTCCAACATCAAATAATGTAATAATAATGGTAAATATTGAGGTACAGAAAGTCAGGCAGTTTGGGTTCTGTTTCTATTTCTGTGACCCTCATTGAGTCTCGTTGTGCCTCAATCATCTCACTTCTAATTCTCATTTAAGATAATGAAATAAAGTTTATGCACCTTAACTGTTTTTCTCCAGCTCTAGGTTTTGGTCAGGTCACCTATTAATGAGGTTCCTACGTGCCTTACATCATTGTGTGAGATTTCACTGTATGTTGATGACCTTTGAGGTACTTGAATCAAAGGCATGATCAGTATATACGATGTCTCCCTTGAGAAGTGCCTTAATGACAAACATGCCGTTTGGTGAGTTCCTAGAAGGCAAGAGTCATAATTCTCTACATATTACCTGTGCAGGTAAAGCACAAATTCGGACTGTCAAGGGATGGCAGGCGGTCACGATTTCTGCTCATTTGATACCAATGAGTCTCTCTTAAAATAATACATTAACAGTTTCTAAAACAAGTCATTGAGAATTATCCCACATCATCAAAATGTTGCCATTTATAATTCACCTATTATCCATGCCCTTTTCCATTGCAGCTTCTAATTATCTGCATTTAACACTAATTAGGTATATTCATGACTTAGAAACTGAAATAAGGCAGTATGTTAGAGGAAGATAACATGACTTACTTTGGTGGAACTACAGTGCGTTTTTTCTAAATATGCCCTTTAAACAAAAAGTTAATTCTGGAAAGAGATACAGAATTATGTCCATGATCATTAGTCTTGGTTAGGTAGTAGGAAGCTGCCAAAGTCTGGTTTTCGCTTTGAGTATCTGCTTGCCTGCGGACTGAAGCTGAGGAGGTTTTGGATCCTGATCTTTGTTCTTGATCCTGTGAATTGTTCAGCGTTGCTGTTGTGTAAAGGTAGTATCACGGTTCTGGCAAAATGGCATGTTGTTTTGGCTCCTCTCCAGCGTTAGGACTTCGTTTCTACTGGGAGCTATTTTCTGCATTACGTTTAGCATACATCTAAGGACGAGTAAGGATGTAAAGTCTTTGATTTTTATATTTTTTTAATTTTTTTTTTTGAAGATGGAACCTAAAACCTGCATCGTTCACATATAATTCAGCATTTGTTTTTTGGAGTTTGAGTAATGCCCGTCATTTTTATTAATTTACTTACAGCTTTTGGTTTCTTATTGAGGAGGCCTGAGAAATTTGCTGCTGGAGTCCTAACAGCAGCTGTTAGCTGCTATCACCTTCACTCAGATTAATTCCTTCATCTTTTGCCCCTTGTATTCCATATACTCAAGCACATAGAACTCAGGTTTATTTTCAGTCCTGTGTAAAGGTCAGGTTTTTGGTCTTTATTTTTATATGAAATGCATCGGTTCCTTTTTTTAAAGGGAGACACATTAACTGCTGTCCTATTTACAATATAGATATTTTTGAAAATATGAAATCATCCCTGTTAGTTCTGCCAGTAGCAGCAGCGTCAGGATGCCTGTTGTGTCTGTATTTCAAGGTCTCTGTTGGCGAGAGCTACACTACGCCACATGATGCGACAAAGTTTAATGTCCCCAGAGCAGCCATCATCGGCTCCTGGGTGTTTGCAATATCCCAGCACTGTGGGGTATTCGGATTTGTCTGAAAAGGATACGCACACTTTTCTTCATCAGCTGAGGACAGATAATGTTATAGCACTGGGCTGCGAGACTTCAAACTTAATTTGCCTCCTCAAGGACTATTAACAAGCTGGAAAACTACTATGTGTGGATGGCTTTCACATACAATGACAAGCTAACGTTTTTATTATTGAAACCACAATATGAAACTGCTACTTTCATGCTGATTTCATCAGTGTTCTAGATTAGATTTCTGGACACTAGCAAGAAAGCTCTCATCAGACTTTGAGAATAAACTGAGCTTAAAGTAGCTGTTTTTTTCTTGTCAGCGGGCCGTCGTAATCTCTCGTATCTTTACGTAAAGCAAAGAGAGGCAAATAAATGTATATAGTTCAGTTGTTCCTTTGCTCTTGCTACTTTTTCCTCACTTGAGACGGTGTGTATAGGTGATTTACCTTTTTCGAAACGATGAGCTGTGACATCGGAAGGGACAGTCATATCTGGGGTACACCTTAACAGATCCACCATGAAAAAATGTGGCTTTTATTTTAATGATATCTTCCTAAGAACATGACGAGAAACACAAAATGAGCATGTTCATCTAGAGAGAGTAATTCCTCAAGAGGATCAGCAGGATCTTTTGTTTTACAGATTTCATTTAAGCACAGCCCTTGAAACAGCACGGGTGCCAGCAGGATCCCAGGTCTCAATGGGGGAGAAAAGGGAGGGAAAGAACAGGTGATCTCTAAGGCAGAAGGAAATGACTGAGTTTAGGGCAAGGTCAAAAGAAAGCAGAATTTCTTCCTAAAAGAGATGGAGCATCCCTTTCTAAGGGTGTACCAACATATTTGTTGTCAGTAATGGCCATATGTAGATACCGTGTATGACCTGGGTGTGCAACACACAGAGACGTATATTTGACAGCTTTCTGCTAGACATTAACCTGTCATTTCAGTCCATGAAATGAAGCATTCCTCACAGGCTGAAAGGTTGTTACTGAGAAGCAAATCTTGTGGTTCTTGTTTGTGCTTCTTAACAAATAGTAAGGAAGTTGCAGGTGGTTTAGTAGAGGGATGGGATGGTTGAGATCACCGTCTGGTTTAAAAGTGGATTAGAGGGAAATCAGCTTCACTGACTGGAAGAGAGAGGTGACAAATTTCTGGAGGCAAGTAGGAATGATGTTTCCAGAAGTCTGTACTCACTCTTCATCAGTTTTTCATTTTATGTAAGAGATGTGAATACTACCGATGACTGTTGACTTTTAAGTCCCGTTACATTCTTATTTCAGAAAACAACTGCAGGGAGTAATGCCAGATAATTCGGACTGACACTTAGCTCTTCTGAGGATTTTGCATCTATAGCCAGCAAATCCCTTTAACTGGTGTCATTATCCACATTTTACAGGTGGAAAAGGTCACAAACAGTAACATGGAATAACCTGACCGTGGAGTCCCAGAGCCGAGAACTGAATGCAGTCCCTGAATTCTTAAGACAGCGTTAAGTCACTGAGATGCAAGAACTGCAGAAATGAGTTGTAGCACTGTTTACAGAGCCATCTGAAAGATGGGGACAGGCAGAAGACACCTCCCGTTGACTTTAGTGAAGCCAAGATTTCACGTGGGCATTGAGTGAGGTAAAAGAGGTAACCGGTTACCCCATCCAAGCTGCGTGCGTCAGAAATGACTGAGAGGCGACATGGTGGTTGTGCTCCTCCAGGCGGTTCTAATCCCGAAGACTTTCCATTTGAAAATAACTTTGGTACTCAGGGCAAACGGGTAACGAAGACCGTAGGGTTAACCAGCTCTGGACAATGGGGTAAGGCAAAAATAAGAAAATAAATATGGCATCACAGATTATTTGAGATTTTAAACAAACCGGAAGATTTCAAATGGAAGTGAAATTATGCTGATCTTTCAGACAGCAGCTGCTAACTTGGCATTAGAATGTGTTGCAGGTTGTGACAACCTGGGTTTTGACTGGTTTACGTGACAGATTCTGTCTACATGGCTTCACTCACCAGATAGTCTGGCAAAATACAAGTGCTCTGCGCCAAAGAGCCATTTGAGCTTTCTGTCCGCGTCTTTACCCCCAGCTCAGCGAAAGCACGGCGGGATACGTTTCAGCGTGAACGTTGATCAAGGTCTGCATTTACAGAGGTGGTTGTGTCGGGCTGTATTGCCTCAGAAACGACAAAATACTCTGGCAGTGGAATGGTAGATGGCAAGTTCGGTGAACGGGGCAGCAGGACAGGACTTTGAGTAGAGGACAGAACTCGGAGTACGGGGAGGTGTGTTCAGCATGTGCGGTGTTGTCCTGCTCATACCATCTGAGGCCAGAATGATGGATCATTTTAGTCTGGCCTGGCCGCTGGATTTCATCCAGTTACACCTGCGGTGACTCCAGGTTACAGTACACTGGCGTCAGGGGGTAACGGGGACTCCCCGGCGGCCGGGGCCGAGCGCGACGCCCGCGCTGGGAGCTGCCGGAAGGGCGACCCGGGAAAAGGCGGGAAGCGGCGGGG
>NW_010249975.1:0-406 GCF_000690775.1 Eurypyga helias
CTTGTGCTTGGGACTGCCCCAGTTGGGATTGTGACCAGCGGCCACACAAAGGGCCGTTTACGCCCAACTCTTTCCACGTTTGATAACCTAGCTCCAAGGGGCACTTGCACACATGCCTTACAGCAGTGTTGTCCAATCAGCCAAGTCTGCCTAAAAGCATCTGTGCTTGGACCAAAACCCGACAACGCTGAGAATGGAGGCGGAGAGGGGCTCACGCACGGTTAAGGTTTTAGAGGTCGTGACTGAAGAGTGTGACAGCTCCCAGGCATGAAATTCCACAACTGCACACATCATCCTGTGCCCCTTGTCCCTGGGAGCACCCCCGACACACTCCTCACCTCTAACATCACCTGGAGGCCTTCAGAGACTCAATCGACAGCTCCGACACGCTGCCCCCCGCTGCCCC
>NW_010249976.1:0-12326 GCF_000690775.1 Eurypyga helias
CATGGACTTGTGAGTGTCCAACTGGTGAAGCACCCCATGTTTCATTCATGTTTCATTCACTCATGTTGTTTATTGAACTGTACATGTTGCAGATGAATAATGCTGGACACAGTTTTCCCATAATGCTTGAGTAAACTTTGCCACATGACCGAGGCATCTGTTAGTACCAGAAGAACCGATCATTACAGCAACACTCTGTGGGTTCTGCCATTGGACCTAACAGATCACTGCGGGTCTCTGAAATGTCCAGAGCAGCATCACTTCTCTTTTTTTTTTTTTTTACATCATTAATTTTTCTGATAATAATTTTAGAATCTCCATTCCACCATTTCAAAGTAGTTAATGGTAATAAACTAGTTATCATTTGGTTTGTCAAACATAACTGACCGGGAACAGCCAAATAAAATAGGCAAGTGCTTCTTTTGTTTGAAATTATGATTCTCTGTAGTCATTGCATTGTCCCACTCTTACACCTTTCGGAGTACTTAAAATATAAGTATGAAGTTAGTAGAAAATCATAACAAAATCATGCTGGTCCATTTAGTATGGATTAGCAAATATGAAGAGGCATGTTTGCTGTTAGCACAAGCAGTACTGACACTCTGTTCCAGATGTGCCATTCTCTTGCCTACTTACTAGAGGTTCCTGTTCTTGCAATATTGCCAAACTGTGGCAAAGACCTCACCAATAAGTTGAGTATTTTCTGGAAATGAGTACATGGGCTGTGGGGAAATATCCATTCATTATGTTAGCTCCTTCGAAGCTCAACTTCTCAATCCACTGGGATACACTCTCTGGCTAACAACTCAGTCAATACTTTCTTTGTTATGCCCACTCATATCTTCAAGGTAATATTTTGCTCTAGACAATGTGGATTGGAGAAAAAAAAAGACAAACAGAGGACCAAAAGAATTAGAAAAAGTTAATTAGAACAAAACATTTTCAGCTTACATTTGCAAAGTTCACAATGCCAAGAAAAGCTGTATTTAAAATAGGTTTTTTTAACTGCAGCAGTTTTTTGTGTTCTTGGACACTTTATGGATTTGCAGACATTTTCCAAGCATTTGCTCTGTGAAACAAACCACAATGGTCTTAGAAGTATAGTAAGCAACTGGAAAATCTGAAAGGACAAGGAGATGTTTCAAAGAGAACAACAGCCTACCCACCTTCTCAGGAGGGAAACTGGCTGAACCTGTGGTCTGTGTTTCCTGGAATTTTATTTTCACTTTCAAGTAGGATTCAGAAGAGTAAAATTAGACATCCACCTATCTGAACACAAAAAAGCATCATATGGTTTTACTTTTTGTTTGTATTTTAATAGCACCGTTGTGGTTTAACCTTATTAGGCGAGTAAGTACCACACAGTTGCTCACTCACCTCCCACCCTCTCCCCCGGTGGAGGAAGAGAAAGGAAGAAAAAAACAAGGAAAGCTCGTAAAGTGGTGTTAAGAGCTACTTAATAATACAAACAAAAATTAAAGTGATACTAAGAATGCTACTAATAATAAATAATTAAAATAATACAAATCAGAACATATGATACATCACTCACCACGTGCTGACTGACACACAGCCAGGTCCCAGAGCAGGGAACCATCCCACATGAGAGCCTGGGAGAAAACCAGCTGATCCCCAAACCCACTAACAAACCAACCTACCCCTCCACTAACAACCTCACCAAGAGCTAACAAAGGAGGTAACAACCCAGCTATCAAGTTAGCCAAAGCTTTAATGACCCCTTCCAGACCACTTCCCTGCCTCAGAACTACACATGCGCCTTGATCATGACACACCATGGAATGATGAAACACTCCCTCCGGCTGCTCTGGGTCTGCTGACAGCACTGGGTAGGGAAGGAGCTCGTTCCAGCCTGAAACCAGCACAAAGTTTATCCATCCTGCATAGCGAAAGACACCGGTGTAACAAAGAGCATTGAAAGAGGGTGAGGTCATGTTTTGGAGAGAGGTGTGAAGCAGGTGAATGAGTGCTGAAGGTTGGCCACAGTCTCTAACGGCAATAGCCATTTCCAGGTGACCATCAGACTGTGAGAAGAGGGTAATAAAACAAACGTTTTGTAGATCTCTACCTTCTGCCATGGGGGTTAAACTCGAGTTTTTTGTGTTGCTTCTGTATGTATATGGACATGCCACAAAATGAGGAGGAGTTGTCCACACCTGGTGTTATTTTGGCTATTACGCCTTCTCTCTGGGTTTGCAACTTCAGGTTTAGCTGTGGCTGACTCAACCCCTTTGTTACCCTCCAACTCAGGCTGAAAGAATATATGACGAAACTTGTCAGATGGGAATTTCCTTTTGGTGAAATCAACCTTCTCCTTCGTTCATCCATGCAGTTTCTGTTGTTGAAAAAAATTTCTTCTAGGCGTCAAGGTCAAAAGGGCAAGTGGAAATATCTCGCAAGGTTAGTCTCCTTTCTGTTTAAACCCTTTATCAAGTTGGAGTGAAAGTGTGTTTGTTTTTTCCACAAGTCTGTTTAAAGCATGCAGGATGTTTAAAATGGTTGCACAATGATTTAAATCTACTAAAATTGACAGTCGGACAGAGTAAAAAAATAGCAAGAGGGGGATCTTTCCTGTCAGCTGTAGAAACCACCAGCACTCTTCTTTTGTTCAGCTTTACAGCACTAGCCGTTATCGTCAGCATCATTGTCATAGCTGGGAAGTGACAACCTTATTTTTCCTAAAGGACTTAATTTGTGATATAAAACATTCCTAATAAGCTTAGTGCACATTCCGAGGGGATGGGAGACAGCAGGCTTAATAGTGTAAGGTGCTTTCTGTAGGAATGGAAAGCCCTCAGCACAGTTCAAGATCAAGGTCAGTGAATGCAAACAAACTCATTAAAGCATTTATTGGTGGGCCTGGATAAATTAGATGCCGCTACTGACCTCTGCACCATTGCTTTCATTCTTTGGAAGATAAAAAAATTTAAAGGCTGTATTGGAACCGTATATTTTCAGTCTGAGTGTTATTGTCAGTATAATTACAACATATCTTCATACCTTTGTTCTTCTGTTTTGTATTCTGTGTGTCATGTTTAGAAAACAGATATTTATTGCTTTTGAAAATGTATCTGCAGAATGTATATGCAGTCTTGTACTTCCTGAATCCAATGACACCTATGCTCGTGATATCTCACCGTTCATTTTAAAGATATACATCAGGCATTACTTTTATCCATTTTTCTTCAGTAAACCCATGTGTTGGCAAGGGGAAAGTTTTTTAGTTGAGAATCTTTTTTTTATTTTTTTCATTTTGTCTTCTTTCAGTTAATTTTACCTTCATTATTAAAATGAATTGTAATGATGTTTAAAACCCTAGAGGCGAACAGGTTTCATTTGATTTCTTCTGGTAGATGAGAAAAAAAATGTTAGCAGTTGCAATCTTCTGTGAAATGTATCCCATACTCTTGAGCTTACATTTTTAATGTACCTTTCACACTAAAACTGATTTCTCTCTGTCTTTCAAAATAAAAAAATGATGCATATTTTATGAGAAAATGAATAACTTTGATTTTTTTCTTTTTAAATTGGTTGACTAGCATTCACAGCTAGGATGATGAGAGGAACAGTTACCTTCTTAACTGTTCATAAGAATCTACATTCTTTCACACTTATTTTTATTTCTTAAAAAAAAAAAAAAAGCTTTATCAAGCTAGAATGCACAAATATTTGTGTAAAAACTTTCAGAGGTAATTATTATTTAAAATCATGTATTCCTGCCTGTTTTATGTAATGCCAACCACTGCTTCTAGGGTAATCCACCTACAAGCACTGATAACATGCACTGAGGTAAATGAAAATAACTCACTTGCAGATGATGGGGAGGAACAGAGATCTTCTACCTTATATCAGTAAGCATTAAAAATAATTTATGGTTATCTCAGATACTATTGCTGTCTATAATCTCCTATCTGGATCTTCATATGTATCTACAAACACCTGGACTTGTGGCTTTGTATGATAATTTGATATAATGACTAGCATAATCTTATGTATTTTGCTGTAAGGAACTGTATGAGTTTTTCTTTTTTCATCTGTATTAAACTAGTACTTCTGAAGTTTGAGCACCATCTCCTCTGCTGTCTCCTGGTTACAATCCCAGGTCTTCCATTGCTGGTCTAATTAGTAGCAGATTGCTCTTGCTAGATCAATGGGCATGCTTTCAACTCTAATAAGAATGGGGAAAAAATGTTCAAAGCCAAGATATTTTTAGTCCTGCAGTCTGATTGATCTGTGTGTGTTTGTGGTACAAAACTGTGGTATGAAATTTCCTTTACAGTCCAATTCACATTTCTGATTTAAACCCAGCTTTTTTTTTAAATCTAGCCCTGTTTTCTGTAAATCCTAAAGAATGGAATATGTCTTGAGAACAGTTTTTGGTTTGTCTGTACCTATTCCCTCAATCCAATATAATCATGGAAACCTTCCTCATTTTTTTTTTGGTATTAGTCAAGATTCCCAAAATCTTTTTGCTTTGTGAGTAGTTACTATGGTAGTGAAAGAGAGTTGCCCTACTGCAAAAGACAAAGGAGTCTTCTTTCAGGTTTTCTACAAAGTGTTTTTCATATTTAAGACTTATTAAGATAAAAATGAAAACCGTTCTGACAAAGACATTTCCTGAATAGACGTGAGCCAAGGAGCAGTAATTTTTGCAGGTAAAAATGGGCTATGAATTTTTTCTCATGTGGAGTAAGGACAAAAAAAAACGTGACTAAGGTAGTTCAGCCTGAAATCTGCCTGGTCAAAACTATATTCTAATCACTATATTTTAAATTTGGTGATTCTTCTCTATTGCTTCTCTGTTGCTGAAGAAGCCAAACTGAATGCTTGTTTAGCATAAAAACTTCACTGGGGAGAGCACAGAGGCTGTTAGGAAGAGGCACTCCAGCACTTTTTACATACCACAGCTCCTCACTCAAGAAGCAGAAGTTACCAGCGCTGGGAGAGGATCAGAGAAAATGAGTAGTCTTCCTCAGTGGAGGCAAAACCTTAAGATTAGTACTCCTGCTTTAAGCAATTGACTGTTTTTCATATGCTTTGAGCTCACTCAGGATGGTAGAATTCTTTTAGAATTATTTTTCTAGAATTTTCAACGTACTATCTCCAGAAATGTTTTTGTATTGACATTGTTTCATTTATATATTTACTGTGAAAAAGATACTGCTATGACTATTCAGCAATGACATTTTTAGTTTACTTCAGCTGTAACTATGTTGCCAAACACACCTAATTGCCTTAATTCCTAGTGACCAAAAAGAGCACATACACTAAAACAGTGTACAGCAAAAGTCACAGACATTTCATAGACATCAGATTTCATGAGGGATCCCTAGTCTATGGAAACAGAATTCAAACTGGAAGCTTCAACCCATTTGAACAGCTATTTTAAGCAACTCCATGTACTTTGGCAATAATGAGTCAGTGTCTTGAATTTAAAGATTTTTTTGACTGCTTTTTCTGGATCTGCTGAAAGGTTGAAATTATAGCAGCTTTTCAAAAGAGTTTGTAAAGAAAACCATAATAAACAAATATTTATAAATATGTGCTTACATGAGAGCCTTGTTACCATGCTATTTTTACTGATGTCATCTATAAACCTGGCTTCATTCTTTCCTCCTCTATAAACCCTCTTTTCAGTATGCCTTCCAAGTAGACATTCACTGAGAAGAATTACATACTAAATTTTTGGTGTTTGCTTAAGTTTATGTATAAATGAAAAAGGAAAACATATGATAGGGAAATCCACATCTGTCCCTTGCCAGTATGAGTTCACCTCCCTCTTCTGCTGATGTATGTTTTTGGCTAATGAAGACACGTGTTTTGCATTCTACCTGAAGAAGAGGTTCTCAACTTAATTGAAATATCAAAAATCCCTATTTTTAAAATTAGTTTCCGACTTGGATAAAACTGTAATCAAAACATTCTCATTAGTATGGGACCTATGTTGACTGAATAGGGAGAGGAAACTAGATGAACAATTCGTTTGGAATGGTACTCATTTACTGTTACCCTATTTATAGAGATAAAATTCTTCACATATCAGTCACAGCTACTGTGAATGTAACAGATATTGGCCAATGAATACTATCGGTTAATATTTTTCAGATGTAGTCTCTGAAATGTTTAGCATATAAAGGAATAAGTATTCACTGTTCACCTTTTGTTATGAGTCAGCTAAATCACATTGTTTGCTTTTCTTTGGTAGAATGAAAGTTTTACAAACAAGACCACTACAGACAGATGGCTTAGGTATCCAGGTGAATACTCATTGTGCTAGGATTCAGGTACTTCCACGGTTGTTTACATTTTCACAAATAAAGAGTAACATGACCCAACAAATCAAATCATTTTCCTCTAAGATCTGTTATTGTTCAGTGAAATTTTGTCGGATTTATTTTTAATCCGCGTGACTGAAGGTGTAGATAGTAAGAGATCCCTATTAATTTCCTTGAAACAGAGAGGAGAATCACCACAAACACTGTTTAAAAACAGGAGACATAAGGTCACCTAAGCTCCTGAACTCACATGTGCATGCAGGCTGTGCTTTGATCCTGTGTTACAATTCCTTTTTCCATGCCCCAGTTCTGTGCAAAGGAAATTAGGATACGGAGGCTAAAACAGCAGCTGCAGTATGCCTTGACAAGCTCACTGCCCTGGGGTACACGCTAGGACTGTTCAGTACCATGCCCTGAAGTTCAGACAGAGGAAGTCTCTTTCTCAAATTGCCTGCTTAGAGTACTCATGTCTAGTGTGAAAGGTACGTTTTCCCCTCATATGACTTCTGTTTGGTCATCAGCATGGCTAGCAAAGGGAAATGGATTTGCTTTTAATTAATCTGCAATTAGTACAGCCTAGAAAGAATGTGTAGGACTTTTTAGTGAACTGGAGAGAAGCCTGGTCCTGGGACACTTGAGATTTTGATGTCCACAGAAACCAAACTGGGAGGAGTGTTGAAGGCATAGGAAACAACCATTTCTGTGCTGCTTATTTGAACTGGCATTTTCGGAACTAAGTTGATCAAGAAAGACCAAAGTTATTATGGAGGTTTCTTTTCTTTTTCATTTACTTTTTAATTCTTGCTGCATTTTCCAAACAGGAGCTTCTCTTTTTGCCACTGAAATTTTCTCCAGGTTTCTAACTTGTTGTAGGTAAGTGCAAAGGATTCAAAAAAATCTCGATTGCTGCAGCTGTGGTTGGGTACTCAAGCTATTTGCTGGACTGTGAAGAGATGCATATTTTGTACACATCTGTAGCAGTTTGAGTTACTACTGCCCTCCAGCTTCTTGTTATTGCCCCTTTGCTATGGGCTCTTGTTCACAAAACTGTGCTAATATATTGCTCTTAGTCTATTCCTTCCAGTAACAGTAGAGCTAACAGGTTTGACCTGACTTGATATGACCTGAATCACATAAAAACTCTCATGAACTGCTCTGTTGACAGAGCTTTTTGGGTAGCAAGCTTCAGAAGAAAGGAACCGTAAGAAGTAAGAGTGTTATAATGTCATAAGCCGTTGCAGCTGGATCTGGAAGTAAACCTCTGGCTACCAACTTCGTGTTTAAAGAAGACTGAAACTCTTTGAATCTAGTCTTTGAAGTAATTGCCATTGTTCGACATAAAGACCACGGATAGGAATACTATCTGACCATCCCTAGAAGCAGACCAAGAAGTAAGTAAACAACACCAGCACTTTCTGACCCCACACATAACCTTTCCCAATAACAGCTTAAGTGTTTTACCAGGGCAGTGTTAAAAAGCTGCATGCAGCAGGCCATAGCCTGCCATGTCACAAGTAACTGTCAGCCACCAAGGTTATAAATCTAGCATTTTGTAAAAGCAGAAATTCAGTTTTTAGATAGTCCATGTCTGTGAAGTAGATACTGAAAATCACCCTCCAGAGATTCAGTAGTTTCCCCACTGGAATTTCCTGTTGCATGATGTATGAAAAGAAGCTGTTTTCTTAGAAGCCAGTATTCTAGTTTTATCACACTTTCTAACTGCCATAACAGATTTTTTATTAGAAAACTGCTAGGGAAGAAAAAGAAAGTTCTGTTACTTTCAAACGTAATCATGTCTATCTTTCAAGTCACCACACCCTTTCCAAATAATGCTTGCAAGGGCCTTAGATGGAATAAAGGAGATGAAGTGCAAACTTGAGTCATTTATTCGCTCAAGGTATTGCATCTAAAACACAGAGAACTCCACGGAAGTTGGTCTAATGAAGCCTTTAAGTCATATAGAATTACCTATTTAATACCTGCAGCTGTGTTAGGAGATTGCCATACTGTTCATGACTAACCTTTTCCAGCAGAAGGTATCCTAGAAACTTACAGAACAAGCTTCAATAAACTAGCCCAAACCAGAAAATTTCAGTAGGGTAGTGACATGAGAGACACTAGCCTTTGTTACGTGGTGGCCACTGTTGGTAAGTACACCCAGTGTGACCAGCCGGTCAGCAGGGGTGGTTATCCCGCTGGATTCAGCGTCGGTGCAGCCTCACCTCCAGTGCCGTCTGCCCTTCTGGGCCCCACCATTTAGGAAGGATGTGGAGGCCTTTCCCTGTGCCCAGAGGAGGGCAGCAGGGCGGGTGGAAGGGTTGGAATGTGCTGTGAGGAGCCGCTGAGGACTCTGGAGTTGTCTGGTTTGGAGAGCAGGAGGCTGAGGGGTGACCTCATTGCTCTCTTCAGCTTCCAGAGGAGGGAAAGTGTAGAAGAAGTGCTGATCTCATCTCCCTGGGATTCAGGGATAGGATGTGTGGGAATGACTCAGAGCTGCATCAGGGGTGAATTAGACTGGACATTAGGAAGCATTTCTTTACTGAGAGGGTGGCCAAACCCTGGAAGAGGCTTCCTAGAGAGGTGGGCAAGGGCTCAGGCCTGTCAGTGTTTAAGGGACATTTGGACAATGCCCTTAATAACACTCTTTAACTTTTGGTCAGTCCTGAAGAGATCAGGCAGTTGGACTGAAATTTATTCTAGTCTTATCTATTCTATTCTACAGACAAAGAGGGGGTTTTCCCCCACTGAGGATATGATTTCTTTCCTGTTACAGGCATCCAGCTTAATAAAGCATTGTGGGTGTTATTTTTAATTTTTTTTTTTTTTTATCGTTGACCAATAGTGTTCTTTAGGAAACCTGTGCATCTTCCCTGCACATTGATCATGTCTATGCTTTGCCTGCCTTTACTTCAGAGTGTCTCCATTTTATGAACTTCTTGATTTCTTCTGTCTTTCAGCTAGGAGACTCTGTGGACAACATTTTATGCTTTGGAGGGCAATGCACAGTGTCTGAGGATCGTATGTGTTGTTTTTGTCATATTCCTGCAATCAACACCTTGGACTTACACAGGTGCTTTATTAAATGCTCTCATGGTGATCCTTACATTAGTAGTGTACAAATATAAATTCACTAATGAACAGCAATAAACAACAGATAAGACTCACTTAACACATATGTGCAAGAAAAACTTGGTTTGTTTTATTTAGACTGTACAGTTGTCTAAGAACTCAAGTTACATTAAGTGAAAAATTGTCCTCCTCTATTTAGTATTCCAGACAAAGCGTTCTTTTAATGTTCTTCAGAATCAAATCCAAGTTGAATCAGTGGCTGAATTCACAGGAGGTGAAACTGATTAGGAATGAAACAGTTCAGAAGGATCCATGCTGGAGGCAGCTCCTAGTTCTGCCCATGGGGAGTTACATCCCTGGCTACTGGACTCGGAAGCAATTGACACCAATTAGCCGATCAGTGGTCCCTTGCTCAGTGTTTCTCAGCTCCTCAGATCGCTCTGCTGCGCGTAAGAGCGTCTGGAAGAACAAAGCCAGTGCCCCAACCTGTGCTTCTAGTTCACCTCTGCAGAAAGAGAGCCAGAGCAGTTAGCATGGGAGCCGTGAGAGAACATGTGCCTTAGGTGGCAACGCTTTGGTGTGCAAAGTTAAATGAGGGCATGGCACCAGGGCTCCTAATGGGAAGTGAGAGGGTACAGGAGGCTGGAACATAGGTTGGGATCTTTGCTTATGTCAGTGTGACGTGCAGCAGATATGTGGAGATAGATAAAGACTTGGTTTTGAAGACAAGCTTTTGGGAGGCAGGGAAGGAAGTACAAGTTAGAAGGAAGGGTAGGAAGGTAGAGGAAGTTAGTCCATAGGCCTAGTTCTCCCTGTGTGTGAGAATCTTCATTAAGCCAAGAGCTATTACTGTTCTATATCAAAGGGGATTAACTGACAAAGATTTTTTTCTTGTTCTGTCTTCTCCCTGCTTTCTCCATATATTGACCCTGGAGAAAGTTCATACTCCATGCTCTTACAGAAACTTCAGAATTACTTTTAATCACATTTGTTGCAATAGCTTTTATGTGGGCTAAGAATTTTCATAATGCAGCATACCCTAGAACCACTGTCTTCTGGTCTTAGTCTGCCTTCAGTGTAGAGAGAATCCTTTCATCACATGTGAAGTATCACCAAACTCCATTCACAATGCTTCAAGCACACCAACTTTCAACCTGTAACTTTTGATTGGGTTTGTCTTGTCTCCCAGGTGTGCAAAGTTTGATACCTCTCCTACAGCCTTTATCTAAAAATCTTTTGGTTGGAGTTAGGACGTATGCTAGGCAAGAAAAAGCCATTTCCAAAATTTTCATTTTGCTTTGCTCTCATTTCTTACTTCCAACATAAATCTTAACTGTACAGAGACAGACAACTCAGAATATGCCAGCTTATAAACTAGGAAAAATGATGCTTATTGAGGATGTGGAAGTCTGGATATTTATATACAATTGTCCAAGATAAATCAAAAGGTCACAAAACTAAAAGCATTAAATCTTTGCATCTTTCATAACAAGGCTGGAACTGGTGACTTTTTGTGGGGCTAACCAAGCTGAATTCAGAATCTGCCTGCATGGTTTTCCTTTGATAAAGATGTCAGATTTTGCCATTTCACAAATACATTTCTGTTACAAATATTCCCCAGGAACAATTTTAAGCATCTAATAAACATCAAACCACTTCATCACTGACTTTATTCACATCTATATATTTTCTATGGCACCTTTAGGACAAATTAAAATTTGCCTTCTTTTGTAAAGCAACGTGGGTTAAACATGTCATCTTCTATGTGATATACAATGTGCATAAAGCCAGCAACCAGAGAGCATGTTTAGCCAACTTCTTTGATTTTTTTTTTTTTTTTCTTCCTTATTCTTATTGCAGAGCTTGTATCCATTCTGGGCTCTTAAGACTTTAAGTTGCAACAAACTAACGTGTCAGGTTTCCAGTTAAAATAAACGAGTTGGGTTTCTCCCAGAGACAGCAGCTTTTCAAATCTAGCTTTATCATCCATTCTGCTGGTATTTTTATCTGACCGGGGATGACATACCTGTACAGGCTTTTCTTTTTATCCCTTCTTATATTTCAAAGCTTTTTTCTGCCTCAGACCTGACACTGACAATCCTTTTGTGTTTTCCTTGGAACCTCAGAGGCTTAATGGTCCAGCACAGTAGCTGAACCTTTAGAAATTTCTTCTGTGCCTCTGCAGAGGCTGGTTTAGCAAGGGCCACAGAGCTGTCACCATGAAAAGTGAGAGGCCCCTGTGGTTAAACATTCCGTAGTGTTTTCATTTCTGAACGCGACAGCAGAATGGGTAAATGGATTTCTTTCAACAACACAGTTCCCTTACAGCTGTACATGGTCTTCTTGGGGTTGGGTAATGGGGTGAAGCTGTGCTAGGGAGTTGGCTAATTCTCCTTATTTTAATACAGGTGATTCATTTGATGAAGGGCCTGATAGTTAACAATTTAAAAAAAATCAATTATTTGCAAGTCTATTAACATTAAATACTTAAAGATCTCATACAAGCATGTAATTTAGATGCAATTTAACAGTTATTAAATCCCAAATATCAATTAATGATTGATGGAGGATTTAATAATTGATTAGAAATCTTGGGGCTACTGTGATGACCACAGTGAGCTAGAAAGCCACTACAAATAAAATATTTGGGGATTTTGAGGCATTTAAAAAGACATCTTTTATACAGCTTGTTGTGAGATAAATACTCTTATTTTAAAATTTATTTAGGGACTGCTCCTCCAAATATTGCCATGAACAGCCTGCTGACTGTTACAGGACTATTCAAAAACATATGTGCTAGTTGCCAGAGTAAAAGGTTTGCAAGTTACAGACATTCATCTTCTTGAAAAGCAATCATGTCTGTGTCCCTAGCAAATTTCTCACATCTGAGAAAGATAGTTTGGATTTGTTTTTTCTAACATACTATTAAGTTGAGATTAAGCTGACTGGAAAAGGGGAAACATA
>NW_010249977.1:0-22511 GCF_000690775.1 Eurypyga helias
GCCAGCGAGGCACAGGGAGCCGTCGGCGCCAGCTCCGGGGCTGAACATCGGACCCCCTGCTGCTAGTAGCCAGCTCCATCACTCACCCTCCTGCGCGTGGTGACATCAGCAAGGCGCCGCCGCGCACCCTTGGGATGCGATTCTCCCCTTGGGATGCGATTCTCCTCTCCGGTTCACGCCGGGGGACGCTGAGGTGATGCTGCGGGCCGGCTGCCTGCATCCCGCTGCTGCCTGTGCCGGGCCCACATGGGGGCTGCCTCGTCCCGGCCAGCGAAACGCCCTCCTGACACCAGTTCCGATGCCAGTGAGGGTATGGATGTCCTCCGGCTGCTTCGGTGCCCCAGACAGGTCAGAGCCAACCGCGTACCCACGCATCGGTGCGAGCTGCCCCCGTGTTTTGCTTGGCCGAAAGATGCAGTCTGTCTGTCCAAGCATCCTTCTGTCCCAGCATCACGCTGTCTGGTTTTTTTGGACGTGGCATATTCCACATCAGAAATGAAATAGCCTGAGACAGAAAGTCCCTTGTGGCCTTAGATTTACACGTGCTTGGAGTCGTAAAAATGGCCAAATGAGCCAGAACACCGTGTTTCTGAGACACAATGCAAAGCTGCTTTCCTACTGGGTTGCCAATCTCATGCTGGGTGGCTCTTATTCTGAAGAGGTGCGATGAAAAACCTTTATTTTGCTGTCTGGGGCAAATAGAAAATTCTGCTGTCCTAGAATCAAAGCCCAAACCGGGCAAGAACAACTTTAAAAAACCCAATAAATCACTGTCATGTTTTTTTTCGTGTTGCAATGGGCGGCTGTACCTCCAGCAGAAATGTTAACCCTGCCTGTTCCCACCTCTGCAGAGAGACGAGGCTCATCCACTGTGCCTGCATGTCCCTGCTCACACGTATCCTGCGACAAAACACGAGGCAGAAGAGTGAGGGGAGGAAGGTCAGTGCCAAGCCTTCCTCACGGCAAGCACTGGAGGTGTCCGTGTAGGTGACGAACGTAATGCAGCTGCTCTACCTGTTAGGAAATTCTCCGCTCAGGTCTGCCCAGAGAGCGCCAAGCAGCTCTACCCTCCCGTGTTCAGTTACTTGATACCATCAAGTGGACAACTGGCAGCTTTGCAGTACGCTCGTCCCATGTAAACGCCGTAAACTGGAGACAACCCGGGTAACCCTGCTGCTTCTGCCGGCTTCCCGCGGGCGGGAGGCAGAGCGAATCCGGGACATGTTCGGTGCCAGTCAGCCTGC
Source organism: Eurypyga helias (assembly GCF_000690775.1). Taxonomy (NCBI): domain Eukaryota; kingdom Metazoa; phylum Chordata; class Aves; order Eurypygiformes; family Eurypygidae; genus Eurypyga; species Eurypyga helias. The sequence continues at coordinate 1,245 of NW_010249977.1, forward strand.
TTCTTATTTTGCAGCCACGATGGTGCCAGAGTCAAGAAGGCATCTACTTAGCATCATAGCGAAGATTGAAACCAGATTGCTGTAGGGCTTTTGGGAATGCTGTCCATGCAATGAAAAAAACTGATTTTCTTCTCTATTTTTTTTTCCCTTTCACTTTAAAAAAGCCACTATTTTTTACATGTTTTTCGATGGTGATGATTTATAGGTTTTGAGTGAGAGCACATAGCTTGGTCTAAGGATCCAGCCTCTACTCCAGGAGTAAAACAGATGGCAGTTCACATGGGCAAGCAGTGATTTAACTGCTTGCAGGCAGGAACCGTGTCTCAGACGTTGCCGGTCACACTTAAGGTGACGTATCACACAAGCCCAGGTTACAAACCACTTAAAAGTGCTTAAAAAAGCCTGTTTTGTGTCTGGTAGCTAGAATAAAGCAGCTTGAAATAAGAGCTGTACCCCAGGTACGCTGAGCTGGCCATTAACACGTGCAGGTGGAATATAAGGAAGGGTAGATCTGCAGCACTCCAAATCCAGCGGTAGCAAAGGAGGAGAATTTCCAACAAGAGGGGTGTGCTGAAGCGCCGGGGCGGGCACGCTTCCCACCGGGAGGGGAGAGCTCTCGCTTTGAAGATCCGAATCTCCAAACGCCGCGTTTCAGGAGATCTCGTGCATGAGCAGGCCAAAGGTATTGACACAAGATGCTACTGTTTGCACTTCGTGGGGCCGTGTTTGAAGATGTGGATGGTGTTTGCAGATAACAATTTTCCACCAGACAGGACTAGTGTCTGGAGTTCTTTCCATATTTTTCTGTCTATGGCGTGCCGTATTCTGGCTGACCAATCCACTACTGGGATTTCTTTACCAGATACAACATAGACTTGTGATTAGAATTACGCAAAAACAGATCAGTGAAAAATAATCACTCATCTGCTGACACCACGAGGCGCCTTCCGTTTGTAAGGTATTTGGTGTAGATGGTCAGGAAAGGCAGAAGGCAGAGAATAAAGACACGTAGGAATTGGAGTCTGGGACTCTGCGCTGGAACTGAAGTGACAGACACGGGGATAAAAGCTTGAATGGTTATTGATGGCGATGCCTGCTCCAAGAGTTAAAACCGTCCGTGCCAAATGTTCCTGCTTCCAAATGGAGCTTATATATTATTCATTATACGTGGAGACGAATTGTACCTGCATTCTACTGCTTCCTCCGTTCCTCCCACTTCTGCTCAGGTCAGCCTTTGAATCACAGCGCGTCTTGCACCCTGAATGAGATTTTACTCAACTTCCGTATACTTGTTTGGGTTAAATGGAGGTTGAACCAGAATCCAACACTTCTGCGACTTGCCTCACTTCTCAGCTCTCTGGCAGGTTAGGTGGTATGGTATTTCTCATGGAGCTGCTCATATCTGCCAAGATAGCACAGAATCACAAAAAAAAAAAAAAGAAAAAAGAAAAAGGAGAAAACAACTTACTCACTGTTTTGGGAAAAAAAAAAGCTGGAAAAGCCTTTCATTTTCAAATATCCAAATTGATTGCCTCCCGTCACTTGAAATTTAATATAAGCACATTAAAGCACAGTATACATGATGCAGTACATTAATATACTTAGCAGATGGGTAACACTTGCCCGTGATTTAATACTCCGATATGCTCATTTCACATCTACTGTACAAACACTTCATATATTTGAATCTTTAAGTCAGACTTATCTTCAGACTAGAGGCAGTTGAGTCACATGAGCATAGGATTCAGTTTATTAGTTCCATAACCTTACTGGTATTTTGGCAAACCTGATAATAAAAAATAAAAAAATAATAAAAAACCCCTTGCATCTGGATTTTAATATATTTCACAGGATTTCCTTTTTCAACATGATGAAACCAGCTCTCCTAGACCTACAAACTGACTGATTTGAGACAGAATTCAGACCCTGTATGTTATTCTTTACTAAAATTCACGAGCGTTTTTCATGTGACTGTATTGCCAAACACTTCATAACAGATAACCCAACTCTCTTACCTTTATGAGCGCTTCAAATACTCGCTTTAAAATGCAGTTGATGTCTGGAGCGCCCTGGCAAGAATTTTACTGAATGGAGAACCATAATCAGAAATTAGGGCGACCAGGCTTGAGAACTTCAGGCTGAAAGAAAGACATCCTTTCCCTGGCTCCAGGCCAGTTAATATCCCTTGGTTCCCTGGTTTGTTTATTTGTATGTGAATGGACACCACTGGTATCCATGGGTCGTGGAGAAAGGCTGGGAGGACAAGGTTAGGATTAAGAGTTCCTGAGCCTGCAAAGACCTGTATCAACACAAAACTTCACTCACAGGAGTAGTCTGATCCAAATCGATAGGATTAGTCATGGAAGTAAACCTCCACGTGTGATGGAGTATTTGGAGGATATAAAAATGCCAAGATGAGGGTCAAGATGTAGGATCCAGCACAAAAAGCTAACTATACAGCAAGGCAATTTTCTGTATCTTGTTAATTCCAAATTTCTGGTTGCTTTGTTTCTCTCTCTTTTCACTGGGTCATTCCTAAGCAATTTCTCTATGCAGAAGCAGCCACTTTTTAGAAGTGATTTTATTTCTCAGGGAAATCATTACAATCAAGAGCATGCTCCTGAGGGATCTCAGTGGAAACCAACTCTGAAAAAGACAACAGTAACTCTGAGGATATTTTTATGCCCCAACACAAAGACAAAAGTTACCAGGGATGTAAAGGCCCAGGAGATGATTGGCAATCACAGAATGACAGAATGATTATAATGCAGATAAAGAAACATTTCTACAGGCACTGTCAATGATTTACATTTTTTAAATGAGCAGAACCTTTTGAAAACTGCAGACATTGTGGGTCAAAGATGGAAAAGATTATTGTGAGACAAATAACTAGGAATCAGAAGAGGCAGAAGACAGGAAGGAAGGTGATTTGATTACCAAATAAAAAGGAAGAAGCCAGGAAGCAAGCAGAAGAAGGATCGCAGAAGGAGAATGTCTCGTGAACTCTTCCCTTGGTTCAGTGGACAGAGTCCTCCCAGTGATTTAAAGACAAGGAAAGTCTGGTGATTTTATTTTCCCAATTTGGAATGAGTATATTCTAAGTAATTTATGTGGAATAAAATACTTCTTGCAATCACTTTGTATTTGAGCATCAGTGCTTGCTTTTAAACTGGCCTCCACAAATCTGCTCATGTTCTCTCTGTTTAACAAAATTACTATCATACAATCCCAGAATATTTTGGGTTGGAAGGCACCTCAAAGACCACCCAGTCCCACCTCCTGCCATGGGCAGGGACACCTTCCACTAGACCAGGTTGCTCCAAGCCTCATCCAGCCTGGCCTTGGACACTCCCAGGGATGGGGCATCCACAGCTTCTCTGGGCAACCTGTCCCAGTGCTCCCACCCTCTGCGGGAAGATATCAAGTGAAAATCCTTACTGGGATGTCCAGTACCCTCAGTTATCTTCAGCTCCCCTTCTTGACATGATTCCTCGGTCCTCTCGAGGTATCTACTTCATGTTGTTAGGGCTGAAGAAGGCCATGGTGAGCTCTGAAGATTTGTCTTTTCCGATCGGTTGTAGAATCTCTCATTAGCTCAGCGAGGTCTGGGCACCATTACGTGCTCACTACTACCTCCCCTGTCAGCCACGTCACAGGAAAAGCGTGTCACATGGTTCAGCAAATTGTGAAAGAGTCAATAGGCTGAGCATGAGTGCTCTGTCATAGCTCTCAAAGCTGGAAAGAAAAACCTGAGAGCTAATTTAATTTCAGATCTAGTTCTCTTTGTTACAGAATTCAATGAGATGTTGGTTAAATTAATCTCTGTTTTAATAAACGATGATTTATCTCAGCCAAATTTGTCCTACTCTTCCAAAGTCAATCAGAAATCAGCCACTGCTGAAGAGAAATTCAGGATAAAATATAAAAATTTGAATGGATCAAACTTGGGTTCAGCACCAACCCCATTTTTTTTCACTTCTTGTATTTTTTCCTGCACTGATCCCTAATTTGACTGCCTCTGTCAAAGTTGGTCCCTTCCCCAGTACTTCAGGTACAGTTTCAAAACACTATGCCATCAGCTGCTGAAGATTTGAATCTACTTTTGAAGGACACAAACAAAGTTTTCTGGGAAATTGTTACTTGTTGATAGAAATTTTTCAAAGAGAAATCCTGAGTCCTTCCTGATCACACTCCGATCAGGTTTGTATGGCAATTCCCTTGCTGGGAAGATAAAAATGCCCAACTCCATCACATCCCAGGCAGGGAAAAAAACCCAAAACCAATCAACCTCCCAAAAAAAACCTACTCTAAATGACTTATCTGCAAAATAATTGGTTAGTTTCTCTTGATGAGAACAAAGTAAATTTTAAGCTGCTTTTAAGTGCATGGCAAAACCAACCCAACAGGGTTACTCTCAGGTGCCAAAGCAGCATGTGCTATGGATTTAACTTCTTTCTCAGATGTTTTGAGAAGACACTCTGGTTTTCTCAGGCCTTTTATCCCCCCTCACACTGCTGGCTGTCACACCACCTCTTTCCTTCTCCTTGCAATGGGCTTGGATCTGTGTGCTGCGGAGCAGGAGCCCGTGAACGCATCCCGCAGGCTTCCCAGAGCTCCTGGCTTTGTGACTCCCTGGGCTTCTCTTTCTCTCACTAGAGAGGGAAGGAAGGGGAAAAAAAGCCAAATTCCTTGGCAGCTACACAATTGTAAAAGCTTTCAAAGGTGGCTTGTAGGGCACAGGATGGTCAACCATTGAGGCTGATTCCAAAATTCCAGAAATCAATGTTGAAGGTCTCTTTCATGTGTCTCCATCTATGAACAGCACTGTAACCTCTTCTGTGTGAAATTCTCAGGGAAGAATGGGTTAAGATTCCTGTGATATCTGGGCAAAAATTAAGTTGTTATGGTGAAAATGATGGAGCTACGGTGTCACTGAGCACAGCCTCTGGAGAGCCACAGAGCTGGAAAGTGAGCTGGTGGTCAGAAAAGCATCTGAAACCTGATCACAAACATGTAGGACATCCAGTAGCGAGATAAAGGAGGCCAGCCAGGAGATATTATCAGCAAAAGAATCCATAGATCTCCTGTAGATTTCACAAGTATTCACAGGAATAAGCACAATAAAACAGCCCGGCTGCTCGGGATTACAGGTCCCAGCCTTGTGTCTGCATCATCTCAACTCCGTCAGGCCTCCAGCTGCCAGAGACTTTACTGCATCTTGCAGGGGCACAGATTCTTCAAATTACTGTCATAGACTTCTTGTAGCTGTCATATTCTTTACACTGCTTGTGTTATTTTTATGCCAAAGGTGAAGTCAGGCTGGTTTGTTTTCCCCGTTCGCCGTGCCTGTAAGAAAACGTACGTCTTTGATGATAATGCTGGCTCTGGAGGTCTAACTCGGTGTGTGCTGACTTAAGGGAGAAAGAGACCACTAGGTAACCTCTTAATTTACCATCCTTGGGATCAGTCATGCTCCTTGGTCCTGGATCTCTTCTGCAGGGCTTCCGTTTTCCATAGCTCTGCTATGCTGCTTCTCACGCAGAGCGCTCCACACGTACGCTTTCCAGAGACCTGCACTGCTGCATTACAGGTGTCTGCTTGGAAGTCATCCCAAGCTTTCCTGTTCCTTATCTTTCCAAGGATACACTGCCGGAAACAGTCAGCTGAGCCACAGAATCATAGAATCACAGAATGGTTTGGGTTGGAAGGGACCTTAAAGATCACTTAGTTGCAACCTCCCTGCCATGGGCAGGGGATGTTACACCGGTGTTAAATGCTCCCTCTCAGTTTCTCAGGGATGGGGGGAGACAGACTTCATAGGTGAGCAGGAATATATTGGGTACCGGGCATATGGGATCGACAGCAAGGGTCAGTAATAGTGGGGCTGATAGAGGGGGAAGCCGGGGTAGAAGGGTAACCCTGCGCTAACACTGCAGAAAGAAGTAATGTTTGGAGGGAAATATGAGGAAAGGGAATTTATTATGGCTTTTTATAACTGAGGGCGATGCTCCTAAAGGCTCTTTCTTGATGGAGCAGAAGCAGGAGTGAGGGAAGAGAATGGACAGGCTCTGATGGTGGGGGACACCAGCACTATGGATGAAAAAATAGCAGAAAGGATCCATCACGGTGACAAAAACCACTTCATATTTCATAGAATCATAGAATCATAGAATGGTTTGGGTTGGAAGGGACCTTAAAGACCATCTCGTTCCAACCCCCCTGCCATGGGCAGGGACACCTTCCACTAGACCAGGTTGCTCCAAGCCTCATCCAGCCTGGCCTTGGCCACTCCCAGGGATGGGGCATCCACAGCTTCTCTGGGCAACCTGTCCCAGTGCTCCCCACCCTCTGCGGGAAGAATTCCTTCCTGATATCCAATCTAAATCTCCCCACTTTCAATTTAAACCCATTACCCCTTGTCCTGTCACTACAGGCCCTTGTAAAAAGTCCCCCCCAGCTTCCTTGTAGCCCCTTCACGTACTGGAAGGCCCGTAATATTTATACATACAGGGGCCAGGAGGAGATACAGGAACTTCCAAGCCTGTGCTTTGGCAGCTAGCTGAGGGACAGGACATCTTGCTGGGGCTCGGCAGACCTCAAGATCCAGCCTCTAGCATGTGGAGAGGCTGCCCTGTGCGTGGCGCTGGGAACATCTCGTAGCGAGGAAGTGTGCAGTGGACTTAGGGAAGATTTTTTCCAGATGAGAGATTTGTTCTGGGTTAGTTAAAGCCTCCCAAAACTTGTCTCTCTGATGTTTCTGGTTAAGAATGGCTTGTGTCTAAAATTAAGAGTCCCCATGTGAGGGGGACAGAACTGGACCCCAGTGGCTTTGGGAGCAGCATTCCCTTGGTGGGGAAGGAAAAGGGAATGTGTTTGATCACTGCAGCTGAAGCATTTTCTGCTTGATGTGGAAGGCCAGGTGGGTGAGCAGAGATGCGAAGTTTGCTCTCCTGGATGAAATAAGGAAAGGAAAAGTGGTTTGGGGAGAAGCCCTCTCTCAGGGTACATACTCATAGGTCTGCTTTCTGACACCTACCTACCCAACATCAGCGCTCCAGGGGGTTTGTCCTGACATCACATTTAGAGAAACTGTCTTTCTGAAACAGCAGGATGATTTGAGTTATAATTCTTCGTTACTATTGAACGTGGCTTCTACCCTTTTCAGAAATCTTGCGCACTTAATTTTCTGTTTCATCTTGCCCTGAAAGATAGTTGGTTCTACTGTATTTTTCTGTAGTTTTCTGCCCTCTGCGATAGTAAGTGTTTGAGGTTTATTACATATAAAAGCTCTTTGATATCAGCTGGAGCACAGCTGAGGATTAAGCCTGCCCCTCAACGCTCTGCCTGCTGCTGTCATGTGTAAATCCTACGCAGGAATCGCTCCCTTCCACAGAAGTCAGCCGTAGCCTGCATGAAACACAGCAGATGCTTCACAAAACAGATCCGAAAGGAAGTGAGGATACCTTTTCCAATGAACTTCGTGATGAATATAAAATCTGGCATCGGAGCAGCTCCCCTCAGGAAGCCAGAAAACAGGCATCTATAACTCACTCGTCTATAAAACGCCTCCTGCAATCTTTAATGGGTGCGAGCAAGCGCCTGTCAGCTTTCTGCCACATGGCAAAAGACGGTACCGGCTCGGAAATGATGCTGCCGGGCTGCTGTGTCGCTGCTCCAGCGGGGACTCATCCCAGCCACCCATGGGTGCCCGGGGAATGCCACAACCAGGCACCCAGCTCGGCTGACCCCAGCTTAACCAAGGCAATCCCAGCCCTGGGCGTTACGGCTGCAGCAACTCTGCGTCAGCCTCGAGAACATAAGGAATACTTAAAAGTTACCCAGACCAGAGCAAAATGGTAGTATTCCTCATCAAAAGGGTAATAAAATTGGGCCATAAGGTGGGAATCTACTTTTTTTCTGGCAACGCTCGAAGATTTTGCTGCCAAGGTTTCATCAGCTGTACTATATGTTTTAGTTATTTGAGTCTCCATTAACGTCTCTGTTCTGGAACTAATTTTTAGGTGGTTTACCCACAAGAATACCAGCCCATATGCTTAAAATAAAATGGGGGAGATATATATTTATTTGTAGAGAGAGAGGGTTTTTTTTTTTTTGCAAGTGATAGCATGCCTGTATATGATTATAAAGTGTAAAAAGTGACTCCAAAGCCTTCTCCTCAATCCGTGTTTATAGGAAAAGTCCCGTGCACTTATAAAAGAGTGAAGAGTTTGGAAACCAGCACCATAAATCAGCTGTAAAACTTCACAAATTACAGCCGTGATGGGAAGCTTCCTGGACCCGTGCGAGAGCCTGAGGGTTGCAGCCTCTGGGTTAGGTCGCTGGAGATTAGTCGCCCCCCAACACACCCCATAACCCAACTCCTGCTCAGTTTCTTAGGGGAGTTGCATGGTGCCTTAGCGATTTCATCCGGTTTGTTGGGGTTCGGGGAGGGGTTTTTCAGTAGATGCTGATTTGAAAAGATAACGTTGACGAAGCAGATAAGCCGTGGGCATGTTCACTGCGGCAGCCCTGTCGCTTCTTCCAGAGTTGAGGTTAACATGTATTGATTTATTGCAGTCGGGAGATGGGACCCATCAAAATTAATCACCCTCTGTGTTTACGTCCCACCTTCGCTGTTTCTTCCTCTGGCTCCTGAGATCTCTCCCAGTTACGGGCCTGTCTCATCTTCCCCTGAGTTCAGAGACAGCCGAGCTGGTCCCCTTTCCGACTGCGGCTCCGTGGGTTTCTGCAGCGCTCTGTGTCAAACACCCACTGAAGACAGACCTGCTACGTCCTCCTAAACGCTTCCAGCAGAACTGTAGCTCCATACAAATGTTAGCAATGGTGTCTCTTCACCTGTTTTTTTCGTGGCGGTATAAAAAATCATGCCAGGAGGTGTATTTCTTTGCCGGACTTATCACATGCCGCAGCAAAAAGGGGAAGGAATACTCTTTATGGCCATGTGCTGCCTAAAATGTATATACCCTTGCAGTTATCTGCCGGCTGGAGTGAGCAGTTATTATGGGCTGCGTATCTAATGCCATTGCTACAGGTCAATGAGATCTGCTAGAGGCAAGGAAGCTGCCCGGGTTTAGGGTATGGTTCTCAAATCAGCTCTCTCTTTATTTCCTCCGGTTTATTGGTCGTATTTTGTTTCCAAAGTGATTCACGCTGTGCATCCGTACTCTGCATTTCTTTAGAACTTAAGCAACCTGTTTCAGCTACCTCCTGTGCTGCTCTGGATACGGTAGGATCCTGTTTAAGCCCACAAAGGTCACTGTTCTTCCCCCACGAGATGTGTATTCAAAGTCCCGTTAATATTCAGTAGGATTTGAGGGAATACATTGAGGGAGAATAAGCCTCTTAAACACCTCTTTTACCATGCCTATTTTATTTCTTTGGCATTTCTCACCTCTTGAAGCTATTTTCTTATTTCCCTGCCTATACAAGTGTAGACCACATCTCGCCCTTCTAACAAGCATCCCTCCCTTCCCCTGTTGAGGACTCTCGAGGAAGTCAGGCACACCGCTCCCTACGCTGTTTGCTTTTTCACTTCCATTTAACAGACGAGTTTGCTTCGTTTCTAAACCCATTTCCATGCAGAGACCAAAACTTCTCCTCTGTTTTGCTCTTAGACAGAACACGTACTTGCCTGAAGACATACGATCTTCTAACTAACGTTAGAATCATTAAAACTAACGTAAAGACTCATTTATTTAATTAAATATAGTTCAGCCTCAGCCATGACGGTGGACAGAACTAGGAGTTAATGCATAGCTTCCTGCGTTATTTCCTTCTTGAAATGATGGCCTGAGAGAGACGGTGCCATTCCTACACGGCTCCAGAGGAGTCAACGGCATTTCTGTGCTCATATGAACTGTTTAGCTTCAGTCTCTGATTCAATTGGTTTTCCATCATCCAACAATGAACTGCTAAATGGGTTGAAAATTTGTTCTGAGCTAAAGATGTCTTTCCTGCAGTACTAATTGCTAACAAAGTGAAACAGAATATCGAGTCACAGGAGGATAGAAGGTCACTTGCGTGCAATCTGGTTTAAATAAGAAATGATCCAGGGATGTATTAGCCATGGCTTAGAAATCTTAGAATGAAGGCACTTAATACTTGAGGTTTTGAGGACATTATCATTCTGGAATCCTGCTTTAATTGCCCCTGAGTAGCTTCCAAAGATGTCTGTGTAACTTCACAGTTGACAGTTACCTGTGTAGTCACAATTTTTAGCTTTGGGTGACAATTTTTGGGTGACACTGGGACAGGTTTCCCAGAGAAGCTGTGGATGCCCCCTCCCTGGGAGTATCCAAGGCCAGGCTGGATGAGGCTTGGAGCAACCTGGGCTATGGAAGGTGTCCCTGCCCATGGCAGGGCTGGGACTGGGTGGGCTTTGAGGTCCCTTCCCACCCAAACCGCTCTGTGATGATTCATTGTATGTGGTTGGGGATGAAGCCCCTGAAGCCCGCGCAGCGTCAGTGCCGGGTCAGGAGCATCCGTAGCTCTGCTCTGCGGCTTGGCTGCTCTTGTCCGCACGCCTTGCCAGGAGCCCGCGGCCTCCGGGCACCTCTTGGTGAGCCTCGGATGGGACAATGTATATTTTTGCAAGGGATCACGGCAAAGAACACGCATTAAATGTGTTGGAGGTCCCAGGAACTAAGGAAGTTCTTGATGGCTCCATGTGCTGAGTATGCTTACTGTCGCGAAACCATTATGTTATTTTTAGGTCCAGTTTTCACACGTGAGGCGCGAACACAGGCTTCGTTTTGTTTTTAAAGGTGCGACTCTTCCTCCGCAAGCTGTTCTAATATGTGCCTCCATGTTTAACGTGCCAAAACAAATGTTCTGCTACATTCTGAGTCTGGTTTGGACTTCACTGGTGAGTTTTAAGCCAGTAATGTGCACAATGACAAATTTGTTATCAGTGTTCAGCGCCATTGGATACATGATACTTCATGGCTGTGTGGCTTTGGTCAGCTTCCTTCTTCCCTTCATTAAGTTATTGGCTCACTCACTGCTAAGAAAAATACGGAGGAATGAAAGTTTTAGGAAGAAAAATTCATTTAATTCCCTGATATGAACCCAAACCTGTGGTCTTTTTTTTCTTTAAAGGAAAAGCCTATATTTCAGCTAGGTTTCAATAAAAGCCCAACTTTTTTCTTTTTAACAAGACTTCTGATCATGCTGGTAAAAGCTGAGCAAGCGTTACTGACTTCATTTAAAGCCTCAGCTGCTCAGGTAGCCCCCAAGAATAGCTGAGCGCTTACCAGAACAGCTTGCTGGATTCTAGTATTGTTTAATTTGAATACAAACCCGAGTCTAGGGTTTCATTCCACAGCTAGACTTAACGTGAGATCCTGATCTGGAGCCAAACTCCACATCTGACCCAGCTCCAAACATGTCAGAATCCCAAAATATAGTTTAAATATCCCGCATGACAGACTCCCAGAACATCATGAAAAGTTGTATGATAAATATATCCACATAGGAATGCTTTCATAAATAAATGAGCTCCTGTGCCATTGAGCCTTTCCACCGCGGTGCCGAGGACGCGGGGTCAGGTCCTTGTCCACCTGGCAGAGTAGGTTTGCACCGTCGTTACGGACGTGGAGCGCTCCGAAGCCACGCGTGAAGAGCACAGCATCAATCGCAGAGACGAGAAAGCATGAGTCAAACTTCTCAAATGCTAGGAGCAGATGGCTTAGCGCGTAACGCGGCGGCTGCTGCGCAGGAGGGCTCCCCGCTGATCCTCAGGCCAACTGCCAGGCACCCATTTGTCTGAGAGAGGCGACGCCGCAGGCTCCAGCACCCGGCTCCGCGGTGCTCCCGGCAGGTGCTCACCGAGCAACGCTGCGGCTCCAGCCCCGCGTGGTCCTCCCTGCCACTGCATGGATGCATCCCCCTCAGCTGCTGCGATGGGGGGAGAGGGTGTGATTTTGGGGGAGGGTGAGGGGAAGGCGGCCATAGACGAAGGGCATTTGTATATCCCCAACCCTCCAGATTGCTGCAGATCAGCTGCCTGGTGCTTAGAGATAGTCCTTGAGGAAAAGGCAGGGATCCAAACCCAGCCATCTCACAGCAAATTTTTACAAGAGCCTGTAGTGATAGGACAAGGGGTAATGGGTACAAATTGAAATCAGGGAGGTTTAGATTAGATATCAGGAAGAAATTCTTCCCAGAGAGGGTGGTGAGGCACTGGCACAGGTTGCCCAGAGAAGCTGTGGATGCCCCATCCCTGGAAGTGTCCAAGGCCAGGCTGGATGAGGCTTGGAGCAACCTGGTCTAGTGGAAGGTGTCCCTGCCCATAGCAGGGGGGTTGGAACTGGATGATCTTTAAGGTCCCTTCCAACCCAAACCATTCTATGATTCTATGATTCTATGAAATGAGATTAACGAGAAAGAGGAGAGATCCCAGATGTTCGCTCTCCTTGCAAAAGATCTCACATGATGTTTTAGCCTAGGTAATTGTAGCACCTGCCTTTGCTGAGCTGGGTAATGATGCAGCTCACCCTTACAGTGACCTTCAAAGAAGGGAAAAAAGAGGAAATAGCTTGTGTGCAGAAATACCTATCACATCCTGCAAGAAACGATTCCGAAGAGCGCTTGCCTGCTGGCTATAGCGCATGTGAGGGGGTGAGGGGCTGGGACTTCACCCTGGATTCTCACACCATTCCTCTTTTACAGCCAGAGGTGACTGGTTTCTGCTTTTTCTCAGCTGTTTTTCCTACAGCTGGGTTTGTAGCCTGAAAAGTTAGGAGAAGAATTCGGTGCAGCACTTCATCCCATTCGCTGCCATCGCACCAGAAACACGTACAAGGGAAGGAAGAGGGGATGCCCAGGTGAAAGCTGCGGGAAGCACAGCGCAGGCAGCCCCCACTACGCCCCCTCCATCAGTGTAGCCAGTGTCTATGCCCAGCCTGCTGAGCCCTGTTTTATGCTTCTACACAAATGTCTCGTCCTGGCCAGCCCTGCCAACTCCTGCCCTTGAGCTATGAGGAAACGTTTCTGCAGACCATGCGGGATGCGACATGAGGGAGAGAGAGGAAGTGGGGAGGATGTACTCTCCCCCTAACACCCCCATGTAGGACAAAGCCCCTGGCTTCATACCCGGTTGCCCTTAGCTGCAATGCAGCCAAAAGGAGCCCATTCTGTATTCGCTTTTCAGCTTTCTCAGTTGCATTATATACCTGTTCCTGAAAAGATCTCCCTAAAACAGGCACACAAAGGATGTCTGCACCGAGGAGTGCTCATTTGGAGTTCTGCATCCAGCTCTGGGGCTCCCAACAACAGAAGGACACGGAGCTGTTGGAGCAAGTCCAGAGGAGACCACGGAGATGCTCTGAGGGCTGGAGCCCCTCTGCCCTGGGGACAGGCTGGGAGAGTTGGGGGGTTCAGCCTGGAGAAGGGAAGCTCCGGGGAGACCTTAGAGCCCCTTCCAGTGCCTGGGAGAGTCCAAGAAAGCTGGGAGGGACTTTTTCCAATGGCAGGGAGGGACAGGACAAGGGGGAACAGGTTTAAACGGAAAGAGGGAGATTGAGATGGGACATCAGGAAGGAATTCTTCCCGCAGAGGGTGGGAGCACGGGGACAGGTTGCCCAGAGAAGCTGTGGATGCCCCATCCCTGGGAGTGTCCAAGGCCAGGCTGGATGAGGCTTGGAGCAACCTGGTCTAGTGGAAGGTGTCCCTGCCCATGGCAGGGGGTGGCACTGGGGGGCTGTAAGGTCCTTTTCCCCCCCAAACCACTCAGGGATTCTGTGATTTAATGGCATTACCTTGCTCACAAGCTGAATGTGCTTCAGAAGGACCTGTATCCTGCAAAAACTGCTTCAATTTATTCCTATTAAAATTTATGTGTAAGCAGGCAAGGGATCATGACGAGCTATGTCTAGTTTCCACCCAATTTGAAAACTGGAAAATCTTTCTGTTTGCAACAAGATCCCCGAATTCAGCCGCCCCTGTTCTTTGCAGATTCTAGGTTCTGAGACCTGCTCGCTGCTTGAAAGCGCCCGGCATCTCTGGGGGTAGGACCTCAGGACCACAGTCAGGGCAAATAAGGGTGGTCTCTGAGGAAAGCCTCACCTGATGAGCAGGAGCAGCAGCCGTGCCTTCGTGGAGGGGTGAGGGACGCAGCACATTCCCGCATTCCCGCAGAGGCAGGGAGGCTGGGGATCTGCCAGCTGCTCAGCCCTTTGCTGCTGGAAGAATGCAGTTGGATGTGAAAACTTGTCACCAGGCTAAAGCTGTGACACACCAGTCCCTCCTGTCAGTCTCCTGCAGCAAAGTCTCACAGGGACTTAAAAACTCAAGCCATAAAAGTGGGATTTAAGTAGCCTTATTCCAGAATGCAATACGTAACATCCAATGCTCCATATGTCCCGCGATGGGAATGTCCTTTTAAACCATGCTATGTAAACAAGACAGCAGCTGCGGAATGGCATGAGCCATCCCGCAGTAATTCAGGGAAGAGTTAGGCAAAACTTTAGAGGAACATTCCTTTTTGTTAAATACCTCTGCCCAGAGAAATGGGAAGAATGTGTGATGGGGATGGGTGTCATCTCCTTTTTCGTTAAGTGGCGGATCGGTGAGAAACCCGCTAGAAGCAGGAAAATGGCTCCTCCAGCAATGAGAGCAGGGGAAACTATTTCCCTTTTTCGTGCTGTTAACAGTCTCGTGTCTAGCCTGGAAAGATAACACGTCGGGAAGCTCCCAGCGCTCACCTTTTATAGGTCAGCAGGGTGGGAACCCTGGAGGAATGTACTCTGGTAAATGTATGGAAACAGCTGGCTGCAGCTGAATCGGTTGTTTCCTCCCTGGAGATATGTTTGTCTGGGTTTTTTTTTTCCCCCCTTCGTTTTCTTAAAATCTAAATTAGACTGCCGTAATGCGGAGAAATTTCCAGATACTTCCCCTGAAAACATGTATAACAAATGCAATAATGAGCACTGCTCACAGCACCACTTTTTCTATTTGTTAGCTGAACTGAGAGGAAAAGGATTGCGGGTTTCTGTTTGCTCCTTTGGTGGGCTTTTTTTTCACATGGAAACAAATATATTCATGCTTCCTTTTTTAAACTATAAATCAAACATCTTGGCTGTTCCCCATCCCCCTTTCCTTTATTAAACCTGGATAAATTGAAACTAAGCATCTTCCCATTGCAGGTCAAGGTGCTTGACCACACTTAAAAAAGCAGCCCAAAGGTTTGATTAATTTGATTTTAACCTGAAAATAATTAGTTCTGCCAAATTTTCCTTACTGGTTAATAAAACTTCTAGCATTGCAATTTTCTCCTATTCCTGTTACAATTACTTTTGTAACAGACACTATGATTTAATACCCTCCTAGGCAAATATTGACCAAGACAAGAGGTCAATATTAACCTGTCAAATCAATAAATCCCAACCTTCACCTTGGCAGTAGTTAATCCCCCTATACTTATTTTGAAAAAATCCACCAAAAGCCAAGATTATCTTTGAAGTTAACACGGCTGATGCTCAGAAACATACTTATTTATCACATAATTTACAAAACTAGTAACAAGTGTTTACTTGGAACATGGAAATTGAATGTTAAGGTGGTCATAAATCTTACCTACTTCGACCTAAGGAGAAACTAGGAATCATCATCACACTCACGCTCTTCATTTGGCTGGTTAAAAGCTGCGTTTGAGGAAGGCAGTTTGCATTTGTAGTGCCTGAGTGCAGTCCTTCAGGGTCGAAAGAAAGAATTAGGTGCACTCTCCTTCAAATATCTGCTCTGATAAATACCCTGGCTAATGCTCAGTTGCACTGAGACACTGATAGCTCTGTGGGGGGGAAAAAAACCCCTTGGGGGGAGGGCGAGAGGTTTTATTAGAGCTATTTCTTCCAAGTTCTGGGTGGGAAGACAAAATCTGCATTTTGCAAAGGTTTTCAGCAAGGAAATACGTACAAGGTGTCCATCCATCCTAAAGAGCTTTTTGTCTGCGGTTATGGAACAGTAAGACCTCCTAGCAATGGTTCCAGCTTCCCCTAAAATCCGTTATTTATGATGGCCTTGCGATAACCAGTTAGTGTCCTGCGTTACGGAGCAGCAGGCATACACCTCGTCAAGCTTTCAGAGAGGATTTTAGGAAGAACTTCCCACCTAAAATCAGTTATTTATGATGGCCTTGTGATAACCAGTTAGTGTCCTGCCTGAGTTACGGAGCAGCAGGCATACACCTCGTCAAGCTTTCAGAGAGGATTTTAGGAAGAACTTCCCACTTACTGCGTTAACAGCCCTGTGTTTGACCGAGGTAGAGGGCAGAAGCTGAGTGCGGGGTGGGGATAGTCGTCTTTCTCCACAAAGCACATCTGGGAATCGAACATTTATGGTCTCCGGACCCTTTCTATTTCTAGAACTGAAGCAACATCCCGGCTATGGATTATCCCTGAGCTGGAAGTGCAAATCACCATGCAAATGACTACACCAAGGACCCTTATTAACAGAAAGGCAACAAAGACTCGTCAGGAAAAGAGAGGGGGAGCAGGCAAGGAGAAAAGGTTCCCGTGGGTCAGCTGTGGGGTTAGGAGAGGGAATTCAAGGCTTGGAGCTGAACCATCAACAACCTCTCTCCGTTCTCACAATGGGGCATTGTTCAGGCATCTCGGTGATGCCCTCTATTAATAATGGGGTATTCTCTTTGGGTAGCCTGCCCTAGAAACCGTATGGATTAGGCATCAAGTCCCACATACTCTAGCAAGGGAAAAAGAGAGAAGGGAGAGAAAAGCGAGGCTTGCTCTTGCATTCCTTCCCTGTTGAGGGCAAAGGAATAACACAAAGCATGCAGGAAAATTTTCCTCGTAAGGTGTGTCATTCGGTCGTGAGAAGGGGAGGGGAAGAATACAACTATAACACCACCGGTTTGATCCCAGCTTTCCACACTGGGCTCCTGGCTGTATTCTCTGCCCTCCACGTTAACGCAGCTGAAGTGGAAGAGGTTTGCAGAGCGGCATTTATTTCAGTTGTCAGCTGTAATCACGATCACCAGCACTTGGGCTGCGGCTATGCCCCCATTAACATACCCATAACGGGATTCCCCATTCCGCTACACCTTGATGAAGTATAAAAGACATCCATCCTGTCCCGACCAGCAGCCACCCTGAGCAAGCAGTGAGGCAGAGGAGGTCCTAAAGGGAAGTTTGTAGCATTTCTGGGTCACAATGGGTGGTTTTCTACTCAGCCAAAGTTGTCCAAACAATTTAGAAGTGTTGAGCTTACCATAAAATGAGTGATTAAATGAAAACAGCTCTGCTCAGGCACGTGGACCCCTGAGCATGCTGATCTATGGATAGGGGGTCAGTCGGCGGGTTCACGCTTAGGGTGTGTTAAGACTGCTTTTCTCACACAACTCTAATCCAAGCCAGGTACAAAGAGCTGCAGAGGAGGCAGGGAAGATAAAGTCGGTTGCGGAGGATGGAAGAGGATGGCCACAGAGGGAATACCAGCAGCGACTGGAAGTATGGCAGTGGGTGTAATTGGAGGTCTCGGCCTACAGCATCCACGTTTTCCAGCAGCCAAACCTAGTGCTGAGAGCTCAGAAGCCGTTGGTAGCGTGTGTGAGAGCAGCTGCAGGATCTAAAGGTTTGTCCGGAGAGCAACGATGACTCTCAGAGGCAAAAGAGGAGATGCATCAGCGAGCTTATTCAAGAATTGGGCACTTGAGGAGAAGCGGCATCCCAAGCCACACAGGCTAAGTAGGTGGGTAGATGGTGGGCTTGTCTACAGGGGAAATTTAGTGCCGACTAAGCCAAGGTGTGAATTCATACAGCCCTCGCTACTCCGCACTGGCTTCCTGTGTGGATAGCTTTAATCTGCACCAAGAATGCTCTTGGGAGCGCAGTGACACATTCGCTGCGGGCGTTAACGTCGAGCAGCTAATGCGCTGCGAAGTCACAGCCAGCGAACACCACCCTGCCAGCCCTGCTGATCGCACGGGGGTCACAAGGGGCACTTCGAGCCAACTGGTCAGCGGAAGCATCGCCAAACGCTGACGCCGGGCTGGGGCAGGGCTGCCTGTGCAAGCTCGTGGACATAAATCGTTAACAAGGATTGAAGAGGGATGCTTGTCTGGACATTTTTATAAGGTTGGGAGAGTAGCCTCAAGGAAAAACTTTTTTTCTGATGTGTCACAAAATCCCAGGATGGTTTGGCTTGGAAGGGACCTTAAAGACCATCCGTTTCCAACCCCGGCCATGGGCAGGGACACCTTTCAGTAGAAGAACCAGAACTAGTATCCCAGAACCGTTCTATGTCATTAAATAACACTTTGAATATATACATGCTAACACTTTATGTGTCCTATAGACATGATTCCCTTTCACCAGATACAAAAACTCTTTACCTCTTTGCTGGAAATGGTGAAACTGAGATACAAGTGAAATGATGTACCTGAGATCAGGCCTGGAAAGGGACTCCTAATCTCCTGACACTAAGCCCTGCTCTTAGGGGGCCTGGCTGTCATAAACTACAATTTTTTGTCTCCATGAAGGGCAGAAAGACTTGAGCCTTTTGTCCAGCAATGAATCTGGATCCAGATTTTGTGGCTGAGGCACTGCAGTATAAGATGAACCCAGTAAAAACCGTGCTTGCTGGAATGCATCAGAAATAACACTTTAAAGAAAGAAGCTTTAACAAATCCCGTTCACTTCTGAAAAAATATCCGCTTTAATCCTACTGATGTTGCTGAGACCCTTAATCCTGGAATTGTCTCACTTGATGACACGTGGGGGCAGAACAATCTGGTTCTATAGAAACAAACATCCTCTTTTTTTATAAGTGATAGGTTAAGCATGCAAAGTCTGGCATTACCATAATGACAAGTGGGATACTCTGTGAAGAGCACTATTGCATGCGTACTCATTCCATCACGGAGGGCACATCACTTTTATTGTCGAAAGCTGCTGATGTGAATAACAAGAAAGGTTTCTCCACATTCCCTGTTTTGCTGAATAGAATGTCACATTGTCACATCACACCGTTGTATGATCTGGTAATGAAACACCGTAATGCGCTTGTGCCTGGAAATGGACTTAAGGATACAGAGAGTACATTAGCCGTCAATTATCTGGCCTTGGATGGCCTAAATCTCAACTTTCTGGATGCTTTCATAAATGCAAAAAGTAGCATAGAACTGACAACCAGCACTGGCTGCAGGAATGAAACAGCATCTTCTGTGAAGGCAGACGAAAAGAGTGTGCTGCTGTACATGGCAACAATGGGTACTTCTCGAGAGACCTCCCACCTGCTCTTAACTCCTTCTGATTTTTCCTTCACGTTTTGCAAATAAACGAGCTCCCACAAACACTCAGCTCTGTTGCGTTACGCTGCAGTTATATATAGAAGCTGCAGTGTAGCGCTTTGCAGGGATGAAGCTTTTTTGTAAGTGGATGCTCCGATAGGAAACATCTGTCCCTTATTTATGGGCATGGTTTAAGCCACTGAAGTGCTGCTTCTTTACTCTTTCCTCTCCTCTCTCTCCTAGTGGCCTATTCTACAGTTTGCCAATATTTACAGTCTATTCCAAATGTCCTTCTGTTATTTCCAGGTCTGAAATTAGCCGTGATACTACTCAATCTGCTGACATTTCTGACGCTTAGCATCTAAGGAGATGTTTGCTGATTCCCTTCCAGCTCAGAGAAGATGGGTGCGGAGCGGGTGAATTCCTCAGAACTCCAAGGCAGCCGGTTCACTCAGGCAGGGAATGGCTCTGCGTTACCATATCCCGTCTGCAATGCTGTCGTTACATGGCTGAATTGCAGTTTCCATTATAAGCCTCATTTTCCAGGGTTTGTAGCTCATCCGTAACTGGCCATTAAGGTTGTCAGCCCAGCAATGAATATTATTCTAGGACTTTGTTAGAAAATTGGCTTACCTTGCCTTTTTTTTTTTCTTTTGCCTTTAAGAGCTGAAGGCTAAAAATAGATTTTAGATGTGGGCTGCGAAAATCTCAACAGATCGCAATGCCCTCACCAAAATATCATGGGTAATTTGAAGCATGCTCTCAGCCAGCAAAGCAGACTGAAACTATGAACTTGAATTAAGGTTAATTGAATATCTTTCTGCATCTTGTGCGCCATGCCGCTCCATTCCTGGCCTTCCAACTCTGATTAGAGATGCTGTCTATATTTAGTTTTCCCACACTAACCCCATTCGGTCTGCACGTTGGGCTTGAGCTCGAGTATTCTGCATTTAGGTTAGTTTTGCTCAATTTCGAAGGCAGAAAAGAGCGCTGCTAAAAGCCCTCTACACCTTCAAGGAATGTAAAATAAATTCCATGCTTAGATCCAAGGATTGTGGTTATGTACAGTCGTGTTTTGCCCTCCCTCTGCTACCTGACCACATTTACTTCTCCACCTATGACTCCAGTGGGCAAAAGCATAGACTCACCCTCATGGGAAGGATTGCAAAGAGGAGGTACTTTCTGTCCTAATTACTGAGGCTGATGGAAGAACAGTGCTCACTCTCTTGTGGAAGAAAGTCTTCCACTTCCAAGATCCCTAAAACTTCGTGAAACCTGGGTACAAGAAATGTGAACCATGTGTTTGGATGTCATTTGTCTCTGCTTTGCCTCTGGGCCCCTCTCTTTATCCTGCAGCGCTCAGAAAACGTGTCTTCAGATGGATTTCTCAAAATACTCAATCCATGGTTGAACGTCTGTAGTGTGGAAGGGTCAACTCCTTCCCTCCTAAACTCACCTGAGCTCCTCTGCAGCCACCAAATTTCTCTCTCAGATTACGTGGTTGTGGCAAGCTGTCTACCACGCTGTTGAAAAAGACTTGCATCCCTCCCTTGATTTAATTCCGTGCCATGGTCTGGCTGTGGGATTACAAGCCCCTTGGAGCTAGGAGCTGCTTTTGGTCTCCTTGCAAAATGCTGTGAACACTTGTGATGAAGTCAGGCAAATGGCAAAGAGTGTGATCAATTAATAGTCCTGAGAGTTGCCTTTGGAAACCAAAATTCAAAGGGAATTCCACTATAGGATTGTGACCTGTTAAACTACAGCTCGAAGCTGATGAAGATAGCAGGGAACATGGTGAAAATGTAGGACTGCTATAATATTCTAATACATCACTAATAGGGAGTTTGTGCAATTATACTCCTCCTCTTCCCACCAGTTTATATTTTCCCAGGTTAATAACATGATACACAATTCCCAGAATGTATAGCTGGACCTGTTGGAGTGAGTCCAGAGGAGGCCCCGGAGATGCTCCGAGGGCTGGAGCCCCTCTGCCCTGGGGACAG
>NW_010249977.1:22807-28056 GCF_000690775.1 Eurypyga helias
TGCCCCTGCCCATGGCAGGGGGGTTGGAACTAAATGATCTTTAAGGTCCTTTCCCACCCAAACCGTTCTGTGCTTCTGTGATAGCAATGACATCCAACAAGTTTCCTGCCCCTCAAATCCTCTGTCCCATTGTCAGAAGCTCCTACCCTGACAGCAGGGATGACCTAGCAGGCAACACAGCAGCTCCACTGACACCACAGTGCAACACCCAATATATCAACTCAAAGCATCACTGATGTTAGTTTATGTTAAAATCCTGAGCACTACACTGCTGCTGAGGAGCAGGGACATCATCTGCTCCATCACTTCTGTTACAGGAGCAGTAACCTTAAAAAAGGGGCAGGACAGCCAGCTGGGGCAGATAGGATTTAGCCACCACTGCCATATCTGACAGGCATCACAAATCAGAGCCCTCAGGTTCACCTACATTATTCAATCACGTTGTATTAACTCATTCTTATCAGCTTTTACCGCTTTGGCTAACATCTGTGGGTATCATATTGCCTATTGCTTAGCCAAGCTTTGCAACTGGAGGGAACGCAAAAAAAAGCAACGCAGTGAGTTTGCCATTAACTTGTGTGGCAGTGACATACCCAGGAAGCGGGCACGGTTAGCCCAGGATGCTGCAGAGACAAGTACCGCCACCTCCTCGCTCCACACGCAGAAGTAAATCACATTTCCTTAAGCAAACTCAAGTGCACAGTAGAAAACTGAAGCTTTTCCCCAAGTCTTCTTTTTGGTTGTTCAGTTTTTGAACTTTTAAGTTTTATTTCTTTTTGGAATGCCACTGCTAACTTAAAGGAAATTAAATATCAACATTTCTTTCAGCGCTTTATAATCTTGTGCTTTGTGGCTAGAACTTATGCTGTTAGTAAAAGCATGTTAAATGTTGAGGAGATTACAGTGCAGCCCTGGGATTTTGAGAAACATCAGGAAAAGAACCAGTCATTGTCCCAGTGTTGTGTTACAGCTACCAACAGTCTTAGGAAACAGAAGATTAATACTGATTAATGCATTTCTCTGATTTACTCTTAATGCAAGAATGAGCTAAACAATTGAAACCTAAATTAATTTTGATAGGAATTAAATTTATTCCATCTAAATTCATATGGTAAAATTCATGAAGATGGTAAAAGTGATCTCCTACAAAGACATGAAGCAAAACACAGTATCTCTCAACCTACCTCTTTCTTCACCAATCAAAGGTAGACCTGCCCCAAGAGCCCAACTCCCTGAAAATAATAAACAGGTAACTCCTTCTAACAGGTCACAATTTCAATGTATTTTGCTCTTACTTAAATTTAGCACTGTGCAGACAGTAACCCTTCTTTAAGGGGAAACTAGATGGAATATGACTAGAAATGCCTCAAAAGAGCAACTGCCTAGAGCAGAAAATGAAGCAATAACTTACTAATCATGTGTCATTGAACCCGAGAGTGACCAATGCGCTGAGTATTTCTTCTTCTCCAGATCCATTTTATCCAGGGGCTTTTGGGTATTTTCAGTCTTTGGAGCAAGGCTCCGCAATAAGCTGTAGCCAACAGCCTCAGCCCAACGTGTCTGCTGCCTTGACACGATTCTGTGCTTCGATGGGTCACCCCGCAGCTTGCATTGCTCTCCCTTACGAGCCAGTCCAGCTTCCTCTTATTCTCCCATAACCTGTGGAATGATGAATTTGAATTGTCAAACCCCAGCTAACGGTTTAACCAAGTGGGAGACCAGCGCAGACTTACCAACCTGTCACCCTTCCTTCTTACACCGCTGTCTCATGGGCACATGCGCCTGAGCCACATTGGCAGGAAGGTTTGACACCGGGATGTGCACTCCTGCAGAGATTGTTGTCTGCTCTCTGCACATGGAGCGGCAAGAGTGGAACCTGCAACATGCAGCACAGCATCTGAACTGAAGTGAACAGTGACAAAAATGGGTTTGCTGCTTATAACTAAGATGTAAATCAGTAGAAAAATGAACATGCAAATGGTTAATTCGGATTTGATGTTTCGTGGATGCAAAAGACATCAAAATGCATTCTTGCTTAATCAGAAGCTAGAAGAACAGTAAAAAACAACTAAGAAAAGAAGTTGTACAGGGGTCTGGAAGACTAATTTATTTGAAGGCAAAATCTCACGTGATTTTCTTGTTAAACTCACCTATCCTTACAGCACAAAGTTATGTTCTTTTTCACACGCATTGCTGCAAAAATATTTAGTGCCACTAACACCGCTTTCCCCCACACATCTACTTTTTAAGCATTTTGCACCTGAGGTGCAATCTCTATCAGTACTGAAACTAATTCCTCACATCCTACTGGTGATTTTTTTCTGCCTGTGAGTGGTTATGTCAGCACTGGAGCCTCATGGAGCATAATGTATGAATATGCAACGTACTGGTGCTAAAATCCATCATCATGGGACTTATTATAGGTTTCTTCAGACACCTGCTTCTTCTCATAAGTTATGACTTCAGTGTCAGCACCAAATGCCAGTCATCTGACCCTAAACCTCTCCATCACAGGATGTCTTTAATACAGACTTCCCATCCAGCAAGAAAGGAAAGGCCGCGTAATCCCCCCCAACACTTAATACTAATGCCTCTGCATGATGCTCATCCGAAAGCAAATCGTCCACCCCTGATTTAAACCCAGTGGAAGGCAGAGGGGAAGCTGCCCTCCACTTTTACATTCCACTTCTACATGAAATACATTTCTATTTCAGGCTCCAGTCTACAAAACCTAACAGTGTTTAACAAAACTGTAAAACTCTCTGTGGTCCCTGGGAAACTAATATTGGTACATTCCCAATGCTGACCCTCAAGAAGAGTCCCAAAACAGTGGAGCTCAGGCCAGATGGTTAGTTTTACCCTGGAAAAGGAGCACACCTCATGTCCACGGCTGGGGACTGAGGCAGTGAACGGCAGGTGGGGCTCTGGCCATAAATACAGAGTTCCCACACATCAGTCTGAGACCTCAGTGAGGTCTGGGCAAACCGTGCTTTAAATCCTCACCCACGGCAGAGTGCCCTGTTGGAGTACCCCTGCTCTAAGGGTCAGAACCATCTGTGCTAAGAGCCACCCCCCGGCTTTGCTCGGTGAATTCAGTGCTCCTCTGTCCTCCATAAAACAAGGTGAGCAGCTTCCAGCTGTAACACAGAAGTCCAAATATCCTCTAAAGGCGTATTTTTCTTTCCACTGCAACCGAGATACACTGCCTTCCTATTTCTCTGTGCAGAGCCAAAATGGATGTTATTCATTCATTATGAATAGCTTTGCCTGTTCTGCAGGATAAAGACTGCAAGAAGTAGGGCTCAACGATGGTGGGAGATATTTACTTTCAAGAAAAAGGCTATAAACATGCTGTATGCTATCTGTAACACCTGATTTCCTCATTAGCAGCTGAATCCTTCCTCCTGAGAAAATTTAGAGGGGACTTTGCTACCATATTTGTGGTGAAGCCACAATAAATCCAACAGGATATTCCACTCAAGGGCAAGATCCAGGGGGGAATGGTATAAATTGCCAGCAAAAGCAGAACTATTTCAGGGTGGTCTGCTTAGAACTGACTTCTCTGCTTGTTGATTATGTTGTTGACGGTTGGCCAAGATTTTTTTTCAGAAGTACCTAAAGTTAGCTCCGAAGGCCAAACTTGGGAACGCGGATAAATGGCCCAAATTGCACACATTCCGCGCTTCAGCAGCTCAGCCACAGGTTTCATTATGAAGGAAGCACGCTGCTTATCCCTCTTCCTAACCATTTTGGAAACCTTGACCTTTGATTTTCAACCAACTGCAACACAGTCTCTGTCTAATCAACAGCTCTTGTTCTACTCCGCCAAGGAAAGAAGTAAGACTCTCCACACGCGAGGCTGTAAAAGGCATAAAAATGAAGAATGAGATGAAGCGAGTTTCCCCAGAATGACCAATCCAAGAGCAAGCTGCCAACATTCCCACTTTTCAGATGCCAAGATAGGAGAGCCTCTTTCAACCCTTCCTAAAATCCCCTAGCCTGAAGGATGTTCACTCTGCAGTATCGCGTTGTTGAGGGACCTCGCCAGGAAGCAAGTGCATGGAATCAGATAGCGAAGGAGAAACCAAGGGATCTGAAACACAAGTGGTGGGATCACAGTGGGGCGGCGCTGAAGAAGCTGGCGCAGACCCAGTGAGCTCTTTGCAGTAATAGAGGAGAGAATTACTACAAACCCTCATCCTCATTCCACAAGAGCAGTTGGTAGCTGTTAACTACACGCAGACTATAAAAGGAGAATGAGAACCGGCCACCTTCAGCCAGAAGAAGAATGAATAAAATGCATGAGGTCTCCCTACACATGAAGAATCAGAAACCTATACAAATAAACTATTCCTGCAACAAGGCACAGGGCCAGCAGCAACAGTCTGGACTACTGGTCTGCTTGTCAGAGAATGAGAAATAGCAGCTACTCGGAATCGTAGAATCATAGACTGGTTTGGGTTGGAAGGGACCTTAAAGATCATCTAGTTCCAACCTGCCATGGGCAGGGACACCTTCCACTAGGAAGACATCACCTTAAAATAATAACAGGAAAAAGCACCCCAAATCTGCATAGGGAGCTCACTGTCTAGCTTTTTTCGGAGCAGAAATATTTTGGCCATAGATAGATTAGTTTCTGGGTTTGGATTTTGAGTAATTGAAGGAATCAGGCAGTGATTTAAGAGCAGTGGATCACCCAAAGCCCATACACGGCTTGGCGGTGTTAGCAGAGCTCACCGCTCTTATCTCATCTCACTTGGTTTTAAAAAGACTAATCGTCAACACAGCAGGGTACGTGCAGAAAACCCAAAGGTCCAATTCCACAGCTCTCCTGTTTGTGTGAGCCTGCGGTAACTCACTGGGGCGAGTGGTCAGTAAAAACCTGAGACAGGGAGACAAGGGTCTGACCCCTGTCTGGACAGTCTCAAGGCAATTAAAGGACAGGCATCTGTTAACAATAAAAGAATTTGTAAGACCAGATTGCCCCTTTTCCTGTGAAAATATGTTTAGGTACATCTGTGTATTAGGAACAGAGAAGAGACCCCCTATAAATTCATACACACCGAGGAGCTGAACTTTGTGGTGGGGTGAAGTTAAAGTAAACAGAGGAAAATGGGAGAGTCAGGAAGAATGGATTTGACCACAGCCTCCAGTTAACTGTTCTAATTCTTCCCTTCCTCTTTACATTTTTTTTCGCTCCTTCAATCAGCCTGTGTATTTTTCTTCTGCAAATTAATCACTAGGGAAAG
>NW_010249977.1:28078-40281 GCF_000690775.1 Eurypyga helias
GCCTTCTCCTACCAGGCAAAGGAAAAGTGTCCAAACTCAGCTCCAAGAAGCTCCTGATTGCTCTGATGAGCCCTGAAAACGCTGTCATCTGCCCATGAAAGGGGTTTCCATTCCCCCAGTGCTAGCTTTGAAACCAATTTCATACAAAAAGCTTCATGTAACAGTGGGCCTGTCTGCAAGGAGAGCAGTGTTGGCACCCACCACTATCTTTAGATTCTTCCTCACCCTCTGTGACTGGTTAATCAAGATTCTTGTCCAACTGAGTATGTCTCCCGTTTTGACACTCCTCGGAGCAGTTAATCCTCCTTCCAAAGGAGGGCACACATTTAAGATTAACTTTTGTAAGAATTCCCTGCGAAATGCTCACCAGCAGCCAAGGGACTTTTCAGGCCTGACACTTGCAGATCGAATATCCTATGATTTGCTTGGTGAGACTGTTCTGGATGTTGTCCTGTCATTTATGGATCAAGTCTAAACATTTCATCCTAACCTCTCACGTGCAAAGCTCCCGCCACTTCCTCCTTCAAATCCCTCCTTAAACGCGTTTCCTTTGAAAGGCTTCCAATGCTCCTCTGCTCACCAGCAACATCTGCACCCACTTCGTGGTAAAGCGATATCAGCGACTTGTGCCTGAAGTAGACTCGGTGCTGCCTGTAGCAGGGCCTCGTCTCCCATCTGTTTGCAAAGTGTACTGCAGGATTATCCCCTTCCTTCCCCCTAGAAGGCATCCAGAAACCGATCGAAGCCAGGATCCGGTTTTGATGGCAGACCCTCCAGCTGGGTCCTGCCAGCGGAACGGCTGAGGGGAACAGCACAATCTTCCAACCCGTGCCTTAGGGAAAAATATTTCTAGCACACATAGCCTCACAAGCACACATCTCACCCAAGGAGCATTTGCAAGCCTTCCAGAATAGAAATAGCAAGTATTGAACAGTTTCTCATCATGCTCCTGGTTCTACAAGACTTATTTTTCTTGGAAGCTTGGAGTTTATCAGCATAGGCCTTCTGATCAAGAACAAGATTTTCAGCTTACCCAATTGAATTTAAGGAGTTGCTTTACCCTTCAGTGTGTATTTATCTCCCCGTCTCCCCCCTGCAAATCCCCACAGAATTACAGTTGGCTTATCCATGAGGCTGACCTGGAATTGTGCCGTAACACCTTATTACCGCTGACCCATGCAAAAATACGGAATGTATCATGCAGCGCATGTGTCCCCTTTGCCACACCGACTTCCATCTTCCTTGGGACCTCAGACACCCACTTCCCACATCCCACTCCTACCTCCCGTGCTGCTGGTTTGGCCGCAGCCCCACGCCTTGCTTCCCGTCACTGCGGCTGCCAGTGGCGGGGGGCCGCCCCCTCGGCAGCGGCAACAAGTGGGATCTGGTCGCAAAGGTGGCAGCAGCAGCGATGGAAGCAGTCTGAGGAGTATATTTTCCCTAAAATGGCACCTTAAAGAATATATATTTGCTCTAGGTGCACACTATATCCATAAGGGGGGCATAAATGCACAGAGAGTTGAGTCTGACTGGGAATCGAGCTACTTACTTATACACTTTTCCAGAGTTTTAATTCTACATATTTAGATACCCAAATAAATGGCCTCTTTTTCTGCAAGGCTGAGAACTGCATTTACTAAATATGGAAATAGGGTATCTAAAAATAAACACACAAGCATGAAGATATTAACCTTACTCTATAAAATGGGGGCAAGAGAACTGCAGAAATTTATATTTCCAAAATCCTTCTAAAAGGTTTCCCTTCTCCCAACCACCCTCAAAGAGCCCTGAGCAAACCTAAACAAACCAAAAAAGCCTTAGCAAAAATTCCGAGCCGAGAGAAGACGTCAAGAAAGGCACAGAGAAAAGATTGCTGGTGATGAGTGGGCTCCCTGCGGATGAATAACCCTTGAAGTTGCCCAAAGACAATACAAATTTGACACTGTTCTACACACTTTCCCATTCTTGGTTTCACAGCAGCAATCATCATAAGCCAGCAGAAGACAATACTATCTCACGGCAGACGAACAACGCAAGCGCTCACGGCATCCCCAGTCACGGCAACGGGTGATAAAACTACACAGCAGCTGGAGTTTTGCTACAGCGACAAGCAAATATAAACACATAAATGGAGCTTTCAGTTAATCTTCATATTTTTGGAAGTCCTTCAGCACAGCTCCAGCAAAAACTTTTCCAACACCTTAGTTTCGAACTGGAATCACCATTAAACCTATCGGGTTTCTGCCTAGACATAGAAAATCCCCTTACTTGAATTCCCAGGCGTATTTCCAATTTCTCTGTTTAATTACAACCCTGAATTTTAATTTCATTTTATCCTGGAAGTTTTTTCCATATATGTTTAAGTCATTGAGCGGGCTAAACCCTTCCACATAGAGAAACATGGATCTTTTTGTTACCCCAAGGCCAGCAGTCAACAGTCTAGATCACAGAAGTGAATTCCTGGGTTAGTAATTCATATGTAACCAAAAGGCAATGCCTTTTTTTTTTAAGTGCTGAAGCAGTCCTCCCAGATTACTGCAAACTGTGAGTTACTGTGGCACTCAACACAACAGGCCTGTACATATTTCTGTCTCAAATTTCCCCTCGAACTGCCTCCAGGAAAAAAAAAGGAGGAAAGTGCCATGGCTCAGCCTGCCTGGGAGTATTTCTTCCTTCTCTCTCGCTGGGTGCATTCTGCGAACCGCAGCATCTCCTTGTGGCCACCCTGCCTCTGCTCAGTGGGAAAAGCAGCCAACGGGAAAGTTTTGGTTCCCACCTTTTCACGACATTTCCACGCTCCTGTGCAACAGAGGCACCAGCGAGGTGCTGGGGCCGATGCCCAGGAAGCAGCTACCTTGGTGGAAGCAGGGGTTGCCCCCCGAGTTACAGAAGGATCTGGCAATGTGAGGGTCACCATCCTTCCCACCAGCCTCCGGGAGAGGCAGGGTGGGCTGTGCCCGACAGCCCCATCCATGGGTCCTTTGTGGGAAGAGCTTCTCTAAGGCTCGGATCAGGGATGGGGTCTAATTTGGCGCTGATTTATACCAGTGCGATGTTACTGAATTCCTGACTTTTATCAGCTTCAATGAAAAAGTTGTCTGCTTCCTTTCTAACAGTTCAGAATGAAGAATTTCTTCTCTGCTTTATCTGGCAAAAGTGCTTGCATGAAGTTACAGAAGTACCGTGGATCGTTTCCAGACAGGCAACGCTTCACAAAGAACTGGGGGGCGCTTCGGGATTTTCTGTCGAAAGGTTAGAGAGGCGCAGGATTTCGGTACGCCCAACGCAGCAGAGATGAGAGACGCTGTTAGCATTTCAGCTCTAACCTGCAGCTAGCAGGCTGGAGCTGGGTTCGTCAGCGTGGGCAGAACCAGGTACAGGCGTTTCAACACTCACAGGACTGGTGTAATCCTCTCAGCCACCGGACACCCACCGCATTCCCTTTGGCCGTTGCCACTGCTGGGCACAGCACAAAAAGCCATACTCCGGTGACGGTTGCTATTCAGGGCAGCTTAAGCACCCACTTAGCTCCCCTTGATATCAAGATTAAATGTCAGGCACATGTTTCGGGACTTTCCTGAATCAAGTCAAGTCCATTATTTGGAGGGGAATTTGCCTGCTGAATTCGTTCCTAATCCTGGTCGTTATATCCATGCTTGCGTCACCCGATCTGCGACTGTTTGGAGCTTCGGTAGCGTTTTAATGTGAAGAACGTTAAGTCGGATGTCCAGCCGTAAACAAAGAAGCAAAGAAGTAACATCGAACTCGTGCAGGAGTGCGCTGTCACGCGGTTTCCCGTCCTCTGCGTAGATAAATCAGAGTACTTCTTTTGTTTCATACAGGTTTTGATCTCTGCTCCACTATCGTTTCTCCGGCAAGGGAAACATCTTACCGCGGTAACAAACCCAGCATTATTTATTTATTGCATACTCCCTGTGTGATTGACATTTACAATACCCGGAGGGAGGCACATGCCCTCTCCCAAGGGTCTCGCAGGCTGGAAAAACAACACAATTCAGTCCTTGGCCAGACAATCAGAGCCAAATGCATGAACCTCAAACAATTTGCCATTTACATTTAAATGTTGGGGGGTTTTGCCGGATTAAAATGGAAAGGTTTAGCAGATGAACAGTATTTGGAGGGAAAATGTAGGCTGTTTCCCCTGCAAAGTAGAAAAGGCAGAGAAAATACTATTTTCATTGCACCTGGAAAGATTAAGTACACTTGAAGAACTAGGGCATCAAATCCTCAGGAGGACTGGACGGTGGTGCTCTGTAGTAGGTAGAATGCAAAAAAATCCTCACAATAACTGCACACCTCTTCTCTCTGAAGCATGAATTAGAAACGTGTCAAGTGCTGATGTGATCCTGAAGCCCACGACCCGCAGCGCTCTCCTTTTGTCCTCTCCGCCTCTCTCTCCCCTCACAACTCCTCGGTTAACCTGTACTGTATTCTCCCAGGTAGGAAAATCCCATCTGAATCTAGCCTGATTCTCCTTTCTCAAAGCCCAAAGAAGGTACTGCGGCACAGAGGAAGCGGGATTATCTCCAGGGGCTTTATGAAGTGTGAGAAAGCTGCTGCAGAGATTGCAGGGCAATCCGTTTTCTCTGAACTATTGTGCAACCTCTCAGACTAGGTGAGTAAAAGCCCCTGTGTACTATTAGTAACCAGTATCACCGGCAGTGTTGCTCCAGGTCAAATGTTATTTCAAATACGGGACAACCTACTGTCTCGTTCTTTGTTTGCCAGTAGTGCTGCCCTGTTGTACGCTGCTGACATGCTATATGCTAACGGGGAAAAGAAAATTTAAAAAATCAGTAAATCCCACTTTTTTTTTTTTAATCTGAAAATAAAAGATGAACTTTAAAAAATTAATTCTTTTTTAAAATTATTTAATATTATTCTCTGGCATTTGCTGAAAATCAGTGCTTTTTCTAATTGAAATCCTTAAAAACTAATGACCTCAGCATGTTAAATGTGAATCCTGGGGATAGATTCATGTCCAAAGCTAGCGGAATGCCTCTTGATTACGGCTCCCGCAGCTGGGAAATGTGAATGCCTGCTGCTATTCTCCGGGGACAATTTACTTCTGGTCCCCCGTGCGCTTGACCAGCTCGCTCCATGAATACGTTTACTCGGGGAGTAGTAAAATGAAATCTTTGAGCACAGGCTTCTCCGCTGCTCACAGGTCTCCAAGGAGATGGGAAAAGAGCTCCCTCATTTCTCTGCTTTCTCCACCCCACACGTAAAGGTTTTGGTCCTGTGACACAACCCTGGTGTATACAAAGCAAACACTGGGCAACGAGAGCAACAGAAGCTGTCCCAGCCGTAGGAAGTTAACAGCATGAAATTGGGTACAGGAAGGATAAATTTAACCCCAATTGCCCTGTTCAAGTCTAGCCTAGAGCTAGAAATAGCTGGAAAGAAAAAAAACACTGTTGTACGACGGCATTTGCTGCTTCCTGACCAACTCCAGACTCTCAGGGGTGAACGTGAGTGTGCTCCCAGCTCCAGAGATCCCCGATCACATCGGTTCTTTTATCTCCTATAAATGTAATCCCCACTCTTAGGAACAAGCAAAGTGAGGGAATGGGGCCTATCCAGCTGATTTTTCTGGCAGTATTTTGCCCTCAGAACACACTCAAACATACACCTACTATCCTTCATCTAGAAGGCACTTAAACACACGATTAACTTCAGGCACGTTTCAGAAGCAGAAGACTTGTTTAAATACTAAAAACAACACAAGAAAATGGCTAGTTTGATCTTCTGGACAAAATGAAAATAAATAAACAGACCTTTTGGGTCAGCCTGATATGAAATGGTGAGGCACTGGCATAGGCTGCCCAGGGAAGTGCTGGGGTCACCATCCCTGGAGGTGTTCAAGGCACATGTAGATGTGGCACTTGAGGACATGGTCTGGTGGGTGTGGGAGTGCTGGGGTGATGGTTGGACTGGATGATCTTACAGGTCTTTTCCAGCCTGGGGGATCCTGTGATTCTGTGAAAACAAAATGCTTTTTGACATCCAGGAGAAAAAGAAGGGTGATGGGACCTGAACCCAATATGAATCATTTAGTTGCATTTCAGGTGCTACCAGTTTTTTCCTTACCTTTCTTTATTTTGCATCCTACAGCAGCCAAAAGTGCTAAAGAAAGTACTTTTGAAACCGAAAATATTGAATCACCTGTCCAAATGGTGTCAGGCCAGAGCTGCTTTCTTCGCAGGTAGTAAATAATCTGTCAGCAAATGTTCATCTACTCCTAGAACCAGTCCCAAACTGGGATCTCAGTTACAACGAAAGCCATTAGGTAGAGTTCAAAGGAGGAGAAAAACCAGAGAGGCCAAGAATGGGCCAAGAAACGTCGAAGTCCGTTTGTCCCAGTTATAGCAACCATCTAGAGAAAAACAGTCCGCCTCATAAAATCATCCCACGGATCGTGCCGCTCGTTCTGTTGTAAACCAAACGCTTCCCTTTCGTCCTTGCAGGCATGAGCTGCGTCTGCACTGCTGCCAGTACAAAGTGAAACCACGCGGCACAAGCTGCTCTTAAAAGATAAGACGGCAGAGACCTGTTTTCACTTCTTTGGAAAGCAAAAGCTTCAGCCCCAAGTCAGCTGATCTTTGTGCGTGAAAATTTACATTCTGTGTGGGAAAAACATTTTGATGTAGGCACTTTATTGCCGAAAGGAAGTCAGTGATTTTTACTGTTATTTTTATAATTTTATGCAGTGGGCTAGCAAACACTGCAGTCCTGGTGAAAGAGGTGGTAAACAGAGGTGCTCACTCCACTGCTTCCTGTTGGGGTGAATCTGAATATAGTGCCACACTCACAAGCCAGTGTCGGAATTAAAATGTGAATTTCGCCCACTTTGAAGAATGAAATTAAATTAGGAGGCAACTGCAGGGAAGAAACCGGATAGGCAAAAACCTAGAGTTAAAAAAGCTCAATCAGACGCAGACTGGGAAAGCTGTCAGAACAACCATAAGCACAAAAGGATTCTTCAGATGGGCCGTTTGCACGTCTGAAAAGATTTTAAACACACATGTTGTCTTTCTCCATGAATGCTACTTGTGCTTGGAAATGAAACTGAGCATTACTCTTTAATTGCTTTTATGCATATAATGTTACACATATCAACCTGTAAGCTTCTTATTAATCAGATTTATTATGCTTCTACACAGCGACAAGCACCCTCTGGGATCCCTCGGCTGAAAACAATGCACTGGCACTCACGAAAAAACTCTGACCTTAAGTAAGTAGGACTTGAGGTACAACTACATGGGTGTAAAGGGAGAATATGTCACTTCGTGTGATACCTTTGAGTAATGTTTTCCCGACTGGCACCGAGGTTCATGTGCCACCTCCAGAGTTCGTCCCACTGAAGAGGACAAGGCATCAGTGTGTAAGCTGTCCCTGGCCAGCCAGAGCCCATAAGATTTAATTGGCGTGACAAGCTTCCTAAATATTGCTAAAACATCTCGTGAGAGGAATTTTTCAGTTTGTTTCAGAGGGCAGCAGTCTCTTCAGATGAGGACGGAGGCAATTTCAGCTTCTTACGTAGTTTCAAACGTACACAGAAAACCAGAGGTTCTCAAGTGTTCCTGCGAAGTCCTTGAGGTTTGCAGCTTTAAGCTGCTAATCCACAGCATGATACTTTTAAGTTTTAATTGTGCTTCCGTGGTTTAATTACCTTCTATTGTAGTTTTGGGTGGTTTGATCTACAGTTCACATGAGCCTATCTCATTGCCGTCATTCCCATGAGCAATCCTTTGAAGCCCAGGGTATTTACCATGTGACAGCTCCTCAGGACAGCGGAGCCTGCGCAGTCGTGTAACACGGGGGAGGAACTGTGTCTTTCCGTTTGGGTCCGCAGGTTTCTTACTGCCCATGTGAAGATACAGTGGGGACCAGCGGCATAGACGTCCAGAAAAAAATTGAGAAACCCTTTTTGGAGACAAGTTCCCATGTTTGCAGCCCGTTTCTCTTTTTAGAAGTCACGGCAAGCTTTGCTTCGGGGGCGAGCAGCACATCTGGAGCCACAGGAGGAAGAAGGGAACTCCTGTGCTTCAGATGAATCATTGTTCCATCTTAATGGAAAACCTATAAAATATCAAACTGCCAGAGAATAATAGATCTTTCATGGGTTTATTACTTTTACAGGAATTACTGGAAAAACATAAAAGTTTAATAGCTGCAAACTGAAAAGGTTTCATGAGCTTAAGCTCAGCCTGTTTGGATCACAGCCCGGCTGTGGCACACCAGCTGCAAAAATTCCCCGCTGTTGTTTCGCTGTCCTTCAAGGTCACACAAAAGCTTGTGGCTGGTTTCCCTTTGAACACAATTTCATAAAAATATTTAGATCTCTGGACATAGCTCAGGTTCTTCCTTAGGCATAGCTTGCCTGGGGATTTTGAAGTACCAATGCCCTAGACTGAAGTTGCAGCTGATGAAACCACCCAGGAGTATTACAAGTCTCGATGTATTACATGTGTTTATCTACACCGCATACTCAAGGGGCTTACCAGGCATAATCCCCAAGCAGGAGTATCAGTTTAAGTAAGAATTTATGTTGTGTTTCCAGATTTGAAGAGACTAGACCATGACGGGGGACGAGACCCATCGTTAGAGGTCACGGAACAGAACAACTACTCTGACTTTCAGCACCAGACACTGAGGCCATAATGATTAGCTACATCCAGCAACTATCAGTGGTAGCAGTTAGTAGAGCTCATCGTCTTGGTCCAGAGAAGAGGTAAACCGTTCTCTTTCATCACTTACAGTCACCCCAGGATGATGACAGTGAGACTGTTGTTGATGCCAAGGTAGTCAAAGGCGGCTGGATCACCACCACGAGGTTGGTATTGGCAGTGAGAGCCCCCTTTATCCCGTAATCTGCACAGGGCCTGGTAAAGATGATATCTGTGGACAATGTGCATGCATAAGGTTTTCCTTAGAGCTGGTGAAACTACATCCAGGCAGATCCCACTGCTTGCTGAGCATTTTCCATTACAGGTATGAATAACCCAGGAAAAAAGAAAGGGAAAGGAAAAAATAAGATTAAGCACAGTTCAGTCCTGTGTACCCAACCTGAACACATGCCAAGTGCGTGATGTGGATGAATGAAGTCCTGCTCGCTGCTGAGGCAAAGCACTCCTCTGGAGTTACATGGATAATAAAATAAACAACATGGAACGTAAATCTGAGCTGCATCACAACTGATTTCTTTCTCTGGTAGGTTTTAGATCTTCGAGAGATTTTTATTTGAAGTGGAGCATGACCACCCTGGGGCCTCTGCTACTAATTAGCCAGCTACAAATGAAGTATAGCACAGATCTCGCCCAGCAGATGCAGGGATTTATCCTTCAGCCAGATGCAGAGGTGACCCGAGCAGAGGCACACTACACTTTGGAGTGACATCGAGAGTCTTGATTTGCCCTTCTCGTTCCAGAAAGCAATCACACTACAGCCACTACAGGCAACTCACCCAAATACACTGATGTTAGCACAATCTGGGCCTTGGGATTGGGAAAACACAAAGATTTACTACTTTGCACTGCCGTGGCCCACTTCCTGTAAGAAAAACAGAGGAATAACTAGAAATTTATTAGTGAGCTGGGGTGACACAGCTCTATTTTTTTGATGGAGATTATAAAAGTGCCTAATTTGGGCATTCTTCTGAAATGTATGGCAAAGTGCAAAAGGCTTGGCTTAGTTATGTTAAAGCTCAAAACTATTTCTAACTCAGTTTATAATGATTTTGTTCACAGATTTTCTGCCTTGTCAAAATAAATTCTGCCCTCTAGGTTTAGACCCTTCTATCAGATTACAGGTAGTAAGATGCACTATCATGCTTTGCTCCCTCAAACCCAAATGACAGAGGGGCCTTTCTGTGTCATTGCAAAACCTCCTGCCCCAAAGATCATAATAAATCTATTCCTAATTAAGCCTCACCAACCAAGCCAAAGAATTTGTGACTCCTCTAAGCTTCTTGCTAGACTAAGTGGAAGCAATGGCCTAGGTGAGCCAGCTCACACACTACTTGTTGCGTGATAGCATGGACAGCAGACATTAATGCTCAATTCTTGCTAATGCATTCATTATAAATGCGGAAAACAAAATTAATGGATTTGAGTTTACAGTGGATTTCCATTAGGGGCTGTGTTCTAGCTGCCAACACATCTGGATTTCCTAGGAATGAATGGGTTTAACCACAGTGTAATTGTTGTTTGTAGAAAATAATTAATTAAGCTATATAAAAGGGTTTGTAAAAGCATTCAAAACAATGGGAAAATTCCCAGTTGCCTCTTCTTGCTTTCAGCATAATGATATATATCCCCTTGTGCTTGATCTTAAATGGATGCATAATTTTCACAGATTGTGATATAGGATTTATTTATGGTCTCACAGTACAGGAGTTAGAGAAGCAAGACTTTGGCAAAGAAAAACCTTTGTCACAACACATGTTGCAATGCTGTGAAAAAACACAGTCGTAGTACAAGGAAGCAATCACCCAAACTGGCATTGAGGGTGAAAAGACAAACCAGCTGGTTGTCCAGGTTTCAGCATTTTGCTGTCGTTCACTCATTTCACCCAAGTGCTTTGTGTAGGATGGAGGATGGGTTACAAAGGAGGAAAAACAGCTTTAACAGTGGAACTTATTAACCCTATCACAACACTATAGCCCTGTGAGAGACTTCAAGAGATCACTTGCACCAAAGCTGGATGACAATCTGACTCTGGGTGGGTTTGTGTAACCCCTGTTGAGAATCCTTCAGTTAAGGCAACATCACACAATTCCCATGTCACCTAGTCCTTTAGTATCTTAAGGTAATGTTCTTTTCTTAATAGCTCACCTGAACTTTGCTGCATTTTGAGCCTGTTATTTCTTGTCCTAGCTTGTTAGGACATGGAGAAGAAACTATTTCTTTCACATATGGATCTACAGCCTATCAAAGGACTAATGGAGGCCTGTGCAAGACACCTCTACATAGTCTGATAGGGTGTGAAGGCTGAGAAACTTTAAATACTGTCAGTTCCTCCAATATTTAAAGATGCCTTGCATGCTTCAAACAAGTAACAGTAACAGTCAGAGCTATAATATTTAAAGATGCCGATGCCTTGCATGCTTCGAACAAGTAACAGTAACAGTCAGAGCTGGACCATATGCTTAGCATACAGGCAGAGTAATTTAAGAAGTATTAAAGTATTTATGACAGACATGCATAATAACCAGTAGGAAAAACAGCATACAAACAGGGAAGGAACTGGTCAAATATGTAACGGGTAAAGGTGAATGAGTGTTGTTGACTTGGTCTTGATAATATGATCATCAGGATATGTTACTGTGCTCTTGACTTCTGTACATAATGAATAAAAGAACCCGAGCAATTAATTCCGTCCTGAATAGCATCTGAGTGGATGGCAGATGATAGGTGGTAGAGACAAGACACGCAGTCAAAATTAATATGGTTTTGTATGTGATTGGGTGCAGAAAGTGCTAAATCGCATAGAGATCCTTTGCCAATGGTAGCCAAGAGGACTAACACTTTCCTTTTTGGGAATATATAGCATATATTCTGTACAATGACTGAAAAGCCTTGCCTTATCTCACCTGGCTCTTCCTTGCCAAGGCCTTTCTCTCTATATATAGTAGATATACACTAGAGAGAGAGAGAACATACAGCATGCACTCCTAATACTATACTCCTAATTGAGGCACTGGGGCAGGTTGCCCAGAGAAGCTGTGGATGCCCCATCCCTGGAAGTGTCCAAGGCCA
The DNA here is from genome assembly GCF_000690775.1 of Eurypyga helias. Lineage (NCBI taxonomy): Eukaryota > Metazoa > Chordata > Aves > Eurypygiformes > Eurypygidae > Eurypyga > Eurypyga helias. The sequence continues at coordinate 39,859 of NW_010249977.1, forward strand.
GGCTGGATGAGGCTTGGAGCAACCTGGGCTATGGAAGGTGTCCCTGCCCATGGCAGGGGGTTGGAACTGGATGGGCTTTAAGGTCCCTTCCAACCCAAACCATTCTGTGATTCTAATACAGAAAGAAAAACGTTGCCTCAGCTCACCCTGCCTCACGAAGGCTTTTCTGTCCATATATAGAATAATTACGGAGGGAAAGTTGTCACCTCAGCTCACCTCGCGCGGCCTTCCCCCCACCCCCACGCAGAGCAGACACGTCACCCGTGCGTGTTCCCGAGTAAACCTATTCCTTGGACACCTTATGTCATCTATGCAGACAGAAAAGCCTCAATTAGGCAGAACGATGGGGGTGTGTGTATAATATACGTGCTGTGTATGTGTGCCCCCCCCCACCCAGCGTTACGGCGGGCCCTGAGGCCTGGG
>NW_010249978.1:0-737 GCF_000690775.1 Eurypyga helias
TCCCACCCCTGGGCAGAGCACCAGTGCCTGGGCTGACCCGGGGGGCACAGCATCGCCGGGGGGTGCAGCAGGGAGGGGGTGCAGCTGGAGGGGTCCAGCAGAGTGTGGGTGCACCATGGCCATCCGTCCGTCCATCCATCCATCCGTCTGTCCATCCATCCATCCGTCTGTCCATCCATCCATCCGTCTGTCCATCCATCCATCCGTCTGTCCATCCATCCATCCGTCTGTCCATCCATCCATCCGTCTGTCCATCCATCCATCCGTCTGTCCATCCATCCATCCGTCTGTCCATCCATCCATCCGTCTGTCCATCCATCCATCCGTCTGTCCATCCATCCATCCGTCTGTCCATCCATCCATCCGTCTGTCCATCCATCCATCCGTCCATCCTTCCCCCCACCTGTAGCTCCCTGGCAGAGCCAGACCCAGCTCGTGGGCATGGACCCGACCCTCCCCCGGAGAGCTGTCGCCCACCCGCTGTCGCCCAGGCCGGGCGACTGCAGAGGGTGGCATTTCCCTGGGCCCTGGTGCCCGTCACTCCCCGGGCATCACCCCAGGCACTGCCTGACCCCCTTCTCGTGCATCCCAAAAACCCCTTTTACGCTTCAGGTGAGACAGATCCTCTTTCCCCGTCCCCCCAGGCGGGAGCGGGGGACACGGGGCGGTGTGTGTTCCTCTTTCCCCGTCCGCCGCCCCCTGCGTGCTGTGGGGCATTGCCCACCCGCCCACCGCAG
>NW_010249979.1:0-14097 GCF_000690775.1 Eurypyga helias
TAAACTGTGGAGACATGGATTTGACGCATGGACTATTTGGTGGATGAAGAACTGGCTGGGTGGGGTCACTCCGAGGGGGGGGGGCCATGGGTTGGAGACCGGTGACGAGCAGCGTTCCTCAGGGATCCATGTTGGGACCGGTACTGTTTAACATCTTTGTCAGTGACATGGATGATGGGATCGAGTGCCCCCTCAGCAAGTTTGCTGACAACACCAAGCTGTGTGGTGCGGTCGGCACGCTGGAGGGAAGGGATGCCATCCAGAGGGACCTGGACAGGCTGGAGAGGTGGGACCCTGACACCCTCCTGGAATTCAACAAGGCCAAGTGCAAGGTCCTGCACCTGGGTCGGGGCAATCCCAAACACAATTACAGGCTGGGTGGGAGCACTGCTGAGACCAGACACAGCTCAAGGCAGGCCACAGTTCCCTCGGAGCTCTGCTGAGGCTGTACACAGCTCATGGCATATACCATCTGTTGCTAAGCCCAGACTTTACCTTAAACTTCATCTGCAGCCCGACATACCATCTTGCACCCTCGGTGTTCGGGGGGTAGCTCCCCTTGTGTGGCCTGGTACCTCTGTCAGCTCAGTTTGGCTACAGAAATAGCAGGGGATTGATGAAGATTGTGCCTGTGCTGGGGCAGGCAGCTCTCCATGACTTCTGCTGAGCACAGACACACTTCATTGCAGACATCAGCGTGGGTGTGAGGAGCATAAACGCTTGGCAGGCGTGTGGGGGTATATGGGCCCATGGGAGGAACATGGAAGGACGTTGGCGAGGGTGGCAGGAGCTTCTCCTGGTGTTTTTGGCCAATGAAGGAAAAGTGGAAAGGGGGCCACAGCTGTTCCAGTCTGTTTCTTTACTCTGGCATCTGTTGCCTATATTTTTCGGATGTGTTTCTTAAATTGACAGCAGAGCCTTGAGGAGAAGGACTTGGAGGTACTGGTAGATGAAAAGCTGGACGTGAGCTGGACATGTGCGCTGGCAGCCCAGAAAGCCAACCGTATCCTGGGCTGTATCAGGAGAAGTGTGGCCAGCAGGTCAAGGGAGGAGATTCTCCCCCTCTGCTCGGCTCTGGTGAGACGTCTCACCTGAAGTTCTGCATTCAGCTGTGGAGCCCTCAACATCAGAAGGATATAGACCCGTCGGAGCAAGTCCAAAGGAGGCAAAGAAGATGATCAGAGGGCTGGAGCCCCTCTGCTATGGGGACAGGCTGACAGTGTTGGGCTTGTTCAGCCTGGAGAAGAGAAGGATCCAGGGAGACCTTATTGCACCTCGCAGTAGCTGAAGAGGCCTACAAAAAAGCTGGTGGGGGGACTTTTTACAAGGGCCTGTAGTGATAGCACAAGGAGTAACAGGTTTAAATTGAAAGTGGGGAGATTTAGATTAAATATCACGAAGAAATTCTTCCCGGAGAGGGTTGTGAAGCACTGGAACAGGTTTCCCAGAGAAGCTGTGGATGCCCCATCCCTGGGAGTGTTCAAGGCCAGGCTGGGTGAGGCTTTGAGCAACCTGGTCTAGTGGAAGGGGTCCCTGCCCATGGCCGGGGGGGGGGGAACTAGTGTGTGTCCCTTCCAACCCAGACCATTCTATGATTATATGATTCTATTTGAAGTATCTAGGACAACAGGCATTTCTGTGCATAGAGCATCAAAGTGCATGGCATACTATGTCAGACCCTGCTATGAGACCAGCAGGAACTTAGAAGAGCTCAGACAGTGTTGGTGACATCACTGAAAAGCCCCTGCCTGTGGGACCCAGCTTCGTCCCCACCAGCAGCCTGCACTGTCATCCCTCAGCCATCCAACACTGAGACAGTGTTGTTTAGTACCCAGTATCATGTAGTCATTGTGTGCATGGAGCAGCTGGAGGCTTATCCTGAGGTAGGAAGGAATTGAGAGTAGACTGTCACTTGAGTTGCTTTGCAATAACTGTTTCTCTTTGAGATGAGCCCTTCCCACTCAGCTTCCTCTCTCCCATCGAGACTCTTGTGTTTTTTGTTAAAGATGGAAATTATGTGATCCCAAGAAGATCCTGCTCCTCACACCCTTTTGCTGAGTTGTTAGATTGCAGGATGTAAATGTGTCCAAGTGTGCTGCACGTCAGGTGCCTTCAGCCTCAGCATGTGTCTGCTGTCCTCATGAATTGCACAATCGCAAAGTGTTGCTCAATAAGCTGCTCTAATTTTATGTATTTCAGGATTTTCAGATAGTGAATTCTGTATTATCAGATACTGAATACTTGTCAAATTGTCTTTTGTGATGATTGTAGTATCGATTTTACTGTAAATAATATGTCTGGTGTCAACTTCATTAGTATTTATGTTCTATTAATGTGTGTTGGTTTATTAGCCTTTGAGTCTTCGGCATCTCCAGTTTCTTGAGGCATGGTTTTGGTACAATCACATTTTGTCACAAACTGCTATAATTAGGTTAATTAGTCATGGCTTCTATACAGCTTATTAGCAGGCTAAAATCTCCTTTTCTTTCATCAGGAAGATTAAGTTCTGTAAGAAATTGTTTCTTCAACAAAGCTCGAACAAAGTACATTTCAGATTCATATTTCAAATTCAAAGAGGAATTTAGCATTCTGCTAATTTTTCACAGAAACATTGAAAATGCACCAAGTGTTCCTCTTGCCAGGGGTTTCAAGCCAAGATAATAATGTCAAAAGTAATCAATATTGATATTTGTGTCCCAGTCTGTGCCTCCCATTTTGAGCACATTAACTTCAAAGGAAACCTCATTAAATGTTGAGGACTCTGGGCATGCAAATAGCCTTGATTACTGGGCTTGTTATTTATTGTTGATGTTTGATTAGTAATATATATAGGCCAATAGTTCTTTGAAGGTGTGCAGTTCATGATGCTGGAGCATCTGCCATGTTTATGATTTCATTTTCCAGCTTTCCAGTTCAGTAGAAAGTTTCAGAGATCTTTCTGCCGTAATGTGTGTTTGAGGGAAGTTCAGTATTTACCACTGAATGAAGAAACCCACGTATGTGTCCAAAAGGGCACACTTTCTAGGGAAGGGTAATATCTTTTGTTAGATCTGCTGATAGACTTGGAAAAATAAGTAAGTTTCAGGCTTTGTAATGCTTCTTTAAGCCTGAAACAGGAATTGAATTCAAACTAAGTGCATGTTGAGAAAAACTGCTCTGAGCTTAACTTGATTCTGTTTATCTGTCAACCTATGTGGGAGAAAAAGTACCATCTTTGGAGCACCTATGGAGGCATGTGAGTTAGCTCTGGAGCAAGGGGAGATGATATCGAATGACACAGACATTAGCTGCAGTGTACATATTGCCTCTGAATTGTTGAAGGGTCAGTTAAGAGCAAGAAGGGGAGAAAATTGTACCATTTAATGAAAGTAATGCCTTTGCTGTCTCCCTGGCTCTGGTGTTCAATAGACCTGGCTCTTTTCATTTTAAGGCCTGTCTTTTGCAGGTACTTAATAGTGATCTCTTGAGAAGTCAAAAGTACTCTTTTACTCCTAGTAACGTTTTCTGTCTTTTTTTCAATTTCCTTTATTACAGTATGTTATACTTCCCTCACCCTTTATGTTCCCAGTGCTTAGCTTGAAATTTTTATTTCAGTTGGTACTTCTGAAAATGTTTTTTGGGTGCATGCAAGGTTGTCCATTTCTCCTGATTTGGCTGTTAGTTACCTTACCAATGAATGTGTGGGTACACCTTAGACTACAATGGCACGATAATGCTACTGTGCGAAAGGCACAGGATGTCAGGCCAGCCATGTGCAAATGACCATTTTGATATCCTTGTTGCAAGATTGAACTTAACATAGAATCAGTGTAGAGGGTACCTCTGCAGTGTTTTTACCCCGTGTTTGGATTCTTTCCTTCACTGGAAGGTCTTCAGTGTTGTAAGATGAAGGTGTTGATACTTGGAGGAGAGGTTAATATTGTCTGAATTGAACTGGGTTTTATGGTCTTCCAGACTATGTCTAGATTAACAAGTAAAATGGGCCAGCAGATGTTCCCTGGCCCTGACAGTGCATGACATGGTATAGTGTGAATCCATGCAGTAAAACTCCCCTTGCCTCCCAAATCAGAGAGACATTGTATATTGATTACTGTAAACAGCCTCTGAAGTGTCCTACCCCTGTGGGCTATGTCCAGACATTTTCTGTGAGCAAACAAGTTGGCCAAAGTCACATGTGAGCCAGCAGCATACTAGAAATCCGTGTGGCTCATGGTGAGCTTGTGACTGGATCTTTTCCGTAGCTGCAGATTCAGGAGCAGATCAGCATTCAAGAAAACAGTGTGCATCTTCTGCTCACTGTATAGGTATGCTAGGACCTGAGATGGATGAATGGAAGCTCCCTCTCCCCATAGTCTGCGGCAATCTTACTCTGGAACAGCTTTATAGATGCATGGGTGTGGTTTTAGTCCTGAGCTAATACGATCCGCCCATCAGTAGGTTTTATTAGCTTAGGCAAAGCCTCACACAAGGCATAGTTACGCATCTTCTGTTCAGTGCCCAGTGCGGAAAGACCACACCTGTGTTTCTTAGGGATTCAGAAGAGCAGTTTGTATTTGCCTGGAAAAGTTTATACGAATGTAGCTAGAGCCAAACTGGGCTCTTCCTGAGCTTCCCCACTAGTAGTGAAGCCAGTGGTCATGCCCATACAATACTCATTTTCATGGCTACCTTTGCTAAAACCAGCGCTTTTTAGAGATGGGGTTAGTTCTCAGGCCACTGAGACTAGCTGAAGGTTAGGTGAAGGGGTTTCCCTGTGACCCTGGTGATTTCTGCTGTGAAATTCTCCCATGCTCTGACTCCTGCTGTGCTGTGCCCTTCCTGGGGAGCTGTTTCCATATCGCCTCATGCCTCCTGCAGAACTGTGGTCCCTGAATAACGTGCAAGTATCTGGTTCTCACCGCAGCAGCCTGTTCCCACAGGCTGGATGCAGACAGCTCTGTGTCTCCTTTGCACAGATACGCATTTCCCAAGTCTGATTTTCTTTGTGATATTTTCTGCAGTGCCTCTTCATTGCTGAATGCAGATGTGTCCCATTGGATAAGTGAAGCTAGTTAATATACAGCAAGAATACACCTGGCCAACTTGGATTACTTCTTTATCCCAATCACTTCCCTCATCTTTTTCTGAAGAAGAAGAATTTTCATTATGTAGATATGAAAACGCTACTGAAAGGGCATTGTTTAATAAATGTGATGTTGAATAATGAGCTCTAAATACTGAATTCAGCTTTCAAGAAGGAGAACAGTAGACAAAGTAGTATATTAACTCCATATGTATAATTTTGCAGAATTCAGATGATAAGATTGCGTGTGTGGCTTATGAGATAAAATACAAAACCATAAATTTTACATATAAGAAAACTGGACTTTTTTTGACAAAAGAACAGAAATCTCTCTTCCAACTTTCTTTTTTTTTACTTTTTAGACACTGAAATTTTTCATTCTTGTCAAAGTTTCATTGTGAAATCTGCTGACTGTACTGTGCTCTCTGTGCATAAGCAAGGTCCTTTGATCAGGCTGGTCAGATATGAACGGCTTGCAGCTCACAGCGTTCTGTGTACATTTGGAATTCTTATTATGCCAGAAAATCATAGTCTTAATTAAATATCTTCCATTAACTCAGTTCTTCAGATGCACAGCCTTTTAGTGCATCTTTGATAGAAAACATTGATTGTGACACTTGGTTGTGCATTTATTTGCTTTCATCTAGAAGTTTCCTAAGGACATTCATCTGTCTGCACCAGCACTGAAGTCTCAGAGAAATGTTCCTGATGTCTCACAAAAACACTACTTGAGAATGTTTTACCTTTTATTTTCCTTTTATTTTTTACCCTGCTGGCTAATGATCTGATGTTTATCTGAGATACAGAAGAGATTTTAATTGCGTCAAATATTTAAAGATGTACTTTGTTGGTTTGATCACAGAGTGGAAATTGAGTTTTTCTGGAAGTCTCTACAGCAGTGTCTGCCTCTGTCCTTCACTCTCAATCCACCGATGACACAAAGCCTGCCGTCAGCTGTTCATTTTTAATATAAAAGTTCTTTCACCCTCTAAATGGAAGGAAAGGGAAGTAATTGCTTCATCAGAGATATCTTTTAGATATCAAATGTCACTTTTTTAGACATTTTATATCTTTTGAAATCCTATTGCTTTGTTTAAAAAATGCCAGTGGACTGTGGACCCAGGAGTGACCACAGAGATGATCAACTGATGACTGAGCTCTGCTAGCAACTCAGGGCGTGCACGCAGTCATCCCATTTTGGACATAGTATACTGTACCTGGATGTGTAAGATGCTTTTGGAAAGGTAATGATGGCTTGGACTTGGCTCCTCTTCCATTTAAGTCCAGATATGCCATAAAGAACTTGTTGGATCTCCTAATTTCTGTAACATGGTAGAGCTCATAAATGTTTCCAACGCATGGCAGTGAACGTTCACATGAACAGCTGTAAAGACTGCAGATTAAGTGCTCAGCTAAATTTCAGCTGGGAACAATCTCTGGAATCTGATGGTAACACCACGGCTTTACCTGTGTTGGGACATGAGATGGCCTTTTGTGGAGGCACTCATGGTCTGTGTATGGTCCACAGAGCCATGGGGACATGCTTTTTTTCACTGCACTCAGTTGGCCAAGCCTCTGCTGGAGTCTGGCTTGATCTCTGAATATAGCATTTTAAGAAAGATGTGGGCCTTTTGGAGACAGGATAGAGACCAGTGTGAAGTGTCAGATACCTGAAAACATGACTGTGAGAAGAGATTGAGTAGAGGGAGAAGGGGAAAGGGTCTCAAGATTCAGGGGATAGGAGGGTGCGATCTTCAAAATGTCTCCTCCAAAGTGGACAAAGGAGTTGCTTTTTGGTATCAGCAAAGGGTAGAGCAAGGTGTATCTCAAAGTAGTACAAGAAAGATTCACACCAGACATTTGGAAAATCTGTGTGATAGAGGATATTGAAGGACTGGTACAGATTGCTTGCAATTTCTGTTACTGAGGTTGTTTGAGCAGGTCATGTGACCATTTATGGGGATTCTGTCAGAGGTCTGAGTATACCAGCTCTCAGAGAAAAAGCTCTGCAGCTTGTTTCCTCTTCTAGTCTGGTTGCCTATTCTTCAGTCCAGTTCTGCTATGGTGCCACCATGATACCGTGGATAAGACCATTGCTGTGAAAAGAGCTGTGAGAAGCCTCATCAAGGGATAAGTCCATATATATTTATATCAGGACACAGAACCATGGACCTTGAGAGCCTTCCAGCAGGTGACATCCTGGAACAGATGCTTCATCTGAGCTCCTCCAGCCCATGCAACATACTGTTTTGCTGTGCATTAGCCCATGTTGATGGCCCATCTGTGATTTATAACAGCCAAATCCATGGAACTTTTCAGAAACAGACAAATACCACCTTTCAGCTGTCATCAGGGACCCATGGCCAGCTTTTGGTTCTGGTTGTGTTTCCCCAATTTGCTGGTGAGCCTCAAAGAGTGAAGAGCAAAGATGGAGAGTGTGGCTTGGCAGAACAGTCTGACTTTGCAAGCCCATTTTCAAAACAACATGAACATCCTTTGCAGAAAAATGTCAATGTGAACCTAGCTGTGAAACATCTCAGGCAAAATTATGAAAATTTGTTGGGTAGTTATAAGCAACTAGAATACAAAGTTTGTGACTAGATCTCATTTCTGTTGCTGAATTTTCCTCTCCAGTTGTCCTGTCTGTAAGAATGTACTAGTAGGAGGGACTTGCTTGCTGAAGCCATTGCTTTCTGATTTATGATACAGATTTCACTGGGAATTTTCCAAGAAAAGGTAGCAAGATCCAACCCATCACTCCTCAGACCACTTCTGTCATCCAACCACAAGATGCCTGCATTTTGTCATGCTCCAGGAAGGATGCTACAGATGAACAGAATGATGTTTTTGTATAGTGACATGTCATAACAATACATACTTTTTAACCCCAGTTAAAAAATATAGACGTGAGGAAGAAGCAAGAAGTTTGAATGAAGACAGGGGCATACAGTGCAGTGAGCTTGTCAGTCAGCTTTTATGAAAGAAATAAGGAGGATTAAAATAACGTTTCTCTGTTGAGAGGTGATTGAAGTTTGGCAAACCCATCATATCTTTATTTTTACCTTTGGTTGGGATTTTTCTTATGAGTTGAATAATTCAGGTACTGCAGCTAAACAGAAAATAACAGCTTCAGTGAATGAATAATAGAAACCAAAACCTAATATGAGAAAGATGGCAAATAATCCATCATTTTCTACATTAATCCTTCTAGTTAACAGTAGTATTCAAATGGGATAATTCATCTGACTACCCATCTACTTCCTGAGTGATCCAGCCTGTCAGTTCAAGCCAGATGCAGGTTTGACTTTACCATTCTTCTAGGAGCTGTCTTTCTCCAACTGGGGAGATGCTGGTTTTCTGAATGACATTTGGGCCACCTGCAGAAAACAAAGGAAAGAAATTATGAATATTTGCAGAAACCTATATAAGCAGAACTTGTAATGCACATGGACAGTCTAAGACCTTTAGAAGGTGTTTGCAAAGCCCTTGAGGTTGTTCCCAAGCATGAGACATTCATACAAGTGCCCTGCTTTAACCCTGTTGCAGAAGCTCACACACAAGCTGCTTCAAACTCTACAAGCCCGTGTACAGACAGACAGCTGAGCAGCTGAATTGTGATGGGATGCTCCCATACCCTTGGAACCTGTGTCCCTCATGTTGGTGAAGCACCGCTGCAAAATGTGCAGCCATGGTGCCAGCTGCTCAGCTCAGATGCTTCGAACTGCTGGAGCGTTTCCAGGCCTTGACTCTAATCCCCGTGCTGGTATTGAAAACACCCAGTTGAACCCGGATAGCTTTGCTGTATGCCTCACCTGGCATCTGAGAATGATTCCTCTGACTATGGTTAGCCTACGGTTTTGGTTTGCTAAAAGCCAGTCTTTCCCACATCAGTGCTGGGGGCCACCCCTGCACCCTGAAACCCTTGCTGCTTCTGCACATGACGTTGCCTTTCCAGAAGAAGGTGGTCACAGGGTCAGTTGCACAACTGCTGACTGTGAACTTTTTATAAGTGGAGCCTACTCTGCTTAACAAGTGTATAACATAATTCATAAAAACACATCTCAATTTTGCACGCGAAACCATAACTAATTGTTAGAATTTAATAATCTCACAAATTATCAAAACTATGAAAATGTTAAATATAATTTCTTTCCAGTGTCGCCAAGTTGTGTGACTTCTACAGACATTTGATGTTCAGTGTGTTCCTTACAGACCTCATTTTTTAAGTAATTTCTTTTAAAAAAACAAGTTATAAAAGGAGCTAAGACAGAAAGTATGAAACCAGGTATAGCCTGAAGACTCCAAAAGTAATGTTAGCTTTTAAAAAAACCTCTCACATTTTTTGATTATGATTTCATTATGTCTTTTTAAAAAACATTCTCATGGCTGCTGGGGAACTTGGCAAATAGGTGTTAGAAGCTCAATCTGGCAGCACTGGTTTTACATGCACTCTTACTATATTCCACAATATTTATGTCAGCGCAACGCATGGTAACAATTGCTGTTTTGATTTCCCTTGCCCCGGAGCTGTTCTCAAGTCAGATGACTCTGGGGCAGGGTGTTTAAAATAATAGAAATAGTTTAAAATACAAAACAATCACTTTTTAAAAGATAATAATTTCTTTCAGAGCCGAGGGGAAGAAAATATGGAGATAATCTCATCTTTTTTTTTTTTTTTTAATTTTATAAAAACTTAGGCAGCAATGCCTAAACTTGGGGCCAGTTGTGACCAGATGGTGTCCTTAGATTAACTGTCTTTAGTGATAAGAGCAAGTGTTCTCTCTAATAAATTTGCATAAGCTTGTTGTAGTGTATCTGGCACGAGGAGATAAGTTGCATGCAGTAGCAATGACATCAGACCTTTGAAGTTGTTCTATTAACTAAAGACTCAGCCCATCCTCTGGAGACAGCAAGCAGTGAGGGGAAACAGAGTGTATCATCTCCTTCTTGTGCCCATCTGCATGGTACTTCTCCCTGTCCCCCCAAGACATTGTCTCTGCAAAGATCCCCTTTCTCTTCTGGCCCTTTGCTGACTCTCCCAATGGCCTTGTGTTAATGACACCCTCTAAGGACAGCAGCAGTGGTGTTGCAATGGCAACTAGGGTTTCTTTCTTGGAGTCAATGGCTGATGTATATAGTATTTGCTACAGCTGTGAGGGGGAAAGAGACTACTTTGTATTTGTGAATGTGTGAAATTCAGAGATCTGTTGACATATCAGCTCCAGTTTAAAGCTGGTTCTGACTTAGGTGAGAAACTGTCAAAGAAAACCAGTGATAAAGCAAGTTGTCTGTGATTCAGTGAATTAAAAAATTATTTTCTCTGAGAAAACAATGATCCTTGCCTTGGCGTGGTGTGACAAGACCTGCTCTGCTGGCCAGGTCTCATTTTGAGATATAAACTCAAAATCATCTTATTTCCACCAGAAATTATTATAGTGTGAGTTGCAAAGACAGGAACTAGAGTCCTCCAGCCCTTTTGACCATATTTTATTTTGATCAATGTTTTTTTTTTGTCTCTCAATTTCCATGACAACTCTAATTGACAAACATATTCTTGTTGTTCTATGTTGACAGAAATAGCCACACTACACAGGTTGATGTGTAGTACCCATCTGCTCTCCCATTCCAGCATTTACTCCTGCAGCTTGGAAACAGTGACATATTATTGTTTGTCTAAGTTTTTTTTTTTTTTAAATTTCACAGCAGAGGTATTTAAAAGGGATTAATATTCACAGAAAGATTGCTGATTGAGGTAGCTTTCATGGCACCCGATTTTCAATAGCAGCATCTCTTATTAATACCATCCCTCCTAATAAATGCAATTAAAATTGTTGACTAATGAAAATTTTAGTGTTAATTTATATAATACAGACTTTATACTTGCAATTACATCTTGATTCTGCAACATGTTGTTCAGGGTGGGAGAGACTATCATCTCTGATTACATGTCTGTCATTTAGTAAGAAGAAAGCAATTTTTCAGTCTCCCTTGTTAACATCGCCAAGAGACTTCTCGAAGCAGTAGCAGCCAAAGCTCTGAAGTGGTATTTTAAGTAAGTCACTTCAAAAGTCTGTGGTGTTAAAATATTTTATATAAGCACTTGCACTGATAAATTCACTAAATTCAACATTTGCCATTGTATTCTGTTCAGCCATGAGAGGTGCATCAAATATATTTATTGCTACAATGACAAGGTTTTCTCAGATCTGAATATGTGGCATTGTTCCTGAGAAGTTCAATTTCCCATGTTCTGTGCTTCAGTTCCTCATTTTCCACAGAAAGGAGTATATGTCACTGATTTTGGAGAAAGTTCTTCTGTCACTCACATTTCTCCATGTTAGTGCTAATCCATACATGGAAACAACCTCTGTTGAATCACTACTTTGTTCACACTCTTCTTCATTAAGTTTTCAGGATGCCTTGGAGTCTGGCATGGAAATGGTCAGTGTCAAACTGAGTCAATCCATACTGTGTATGTCAAGGGGCATTTCAAGTATTCCCTCTTATCTCAGGCTTTTGAGGAGATAGTGATGAAATTGTGACTTTGGGCAAGGCTTGATTTGTTGGAGGAGCATTTGTACTTCTCTGCCTATAGCTCTAATTCTGGTCCTACACAACACAACCTGTGAGGACAGGTGGAAGGATTTGTCCAGCTACGAGATGGCAGAGCCAGACTCTCCTTGTTATTGGCAGTGAATGTAATAAGAATCAACCAAGACAAATTGCAAGTAGGGAGGGTCAACTTGAACATAATCAAAAAAAGTATCTTCTTAGCTAGGAGGATAGTGCAGCTTTACAAGAGGGCTTCAAGAGGGGCCGAGAGAGTTTTATTTTAGAGGTCAACATTTTGGTAGACAAAGCCCTAGCTGACCTGATCCATCACTGTCTGTAGTCCTAGTCTGAGCAGAAGATTGGACTAGGCATCTCCAGTGGTTTCTTCCAACCATTGCTTCTGTGATGCTCTGTGTGTGTATTCAGTAAATGTCCTGGGTCAATGGCACTCACAGCTTTACAACCTTTTTTTCTCTGTTGTCTACAGACATTCTCACCATGAAAACCATGAATTCATTTCCCATAAGGAGCCCCTTTTTATAACTCCTTTCTTCCTCTAGTTTACTCTCTGTGTTGAAGTATGGCTTCTAACTAAATTCAGCCTATTAGAAAGACCAAAGTTTTACGTTGCTCTAGTCTTCTCATTGGAAAGCCTTTCCAGAGGAAAAGCATGCCTTTCCTGCAGTTTTTAGAGCAGCATGGCCTTCAGTGTCTTTTGCTTCATTTGCAACAGCATTGTATCCAGGGCAATCTCTCAGCACTTCTGTCAGGGCATTTGCATGACTTTCAAAGGTTTTGTCAAATTCGTATGTTTTCAGTTGATCTGAACAAGGTGTGACACCATCATTTTTCGTGGAGCTTTCTTGGATGCTTTCAGTAGCAGAGCTGTATGGGGTTTGAGCTGGAGTATTAATGATGCGAAACACCTCTGCTCATCAAGAAGCTTCTGCTTTGCTTTGAGTGTGTCGTCTGTTTCTATGGAAAATAGGCTCATTCACTGTCTTTTATACTTCACTGTCTTTTCTACTTTATGTTCAACTGCTTACAGCTTTGGATTATGCAAAACACTCTGAAGATGTTTGTTTCAGCGAGAATTTTGCTTGAAATCCAGAAGAACCTTAAAAGCTGTGCAATATGTTTTGCTACCACTTGTATGAAAGATAATTTGGATTCTTTACTTCTCTGAATAACATTTATAGTTGCCACTTTCTAGCAAAAAATCTAGCTACATTTTCATTGTAATTACCATTTATTTACTGCCTTGCTCAGCTGTACTTTGGGTTATTCTTCAGCTAGCAATTTCTGCTACAGTCTTGTAGCACCGAGAAGTTAACTTTCGTGTGCATTTAGCAAGTATAAATCTGAGTGATTTTGTTTTTACGTTGCTACAAGATAGTATGCATGTTTATACAAAGAAAGTACCCACCCACGTACAGTTTGAACCTTGTTTTTTGAGGTTTGTGCTCCATGGTCACAACAACTGCTTGGTGAAGTCTGAGTTCTGTGGCTTCACAGAGTGTGCACCGGACTATGCAGGCAGAGAGGTATATATGTGGGGGAACAGGAAGAGAAGAATAACTGCATATGTGTAAAGATGAACAGAATGAATATTCCAGCTGTGAAATCACTTTAAAAAGCAGTTTTGTTGAGCATGTTAAGCCTGAGTTTAGCTTTGGATACCGAGCATCCTGGGCACAAAAGCACATTTGTCCATCAGTTTCTGTGATTTTTGTTGCACAATTCTCTTTGTGTCTGTTGAAGCAGTAAGTAGACTGCAGACTTGCAGCTCATGGGAATGCCAGGAATGTGCTCTCCTGGGAAATCTGGGCTCAGGCTTTCCAGTTCCCATCCAAATCAGGCATTTCTGGGATAGCTGACAGTAGCAAGTGCCTGTCACCTGGGATTTCTGAGTACAGGTTTCAGAACAGAAGAGCATATTTCTTCTTGCTTTAGGTTATGGAGATTTGCATTTTGGATGTTGTAAATTATTTCGTCCTTTCCTGTATTGGGGAAGATGTGAATGCCTTGTGCTGCTTCAATGGCTGGGGAAGGGCATTGCAGTGATGTAGGTGAGACCATAGGGAAGGCTGTGTTAGTTGCAGCATGATTTTAGAGCTGATATTCTGTGGGCAGCCTTGAGACACATTTCCATTCAGAAGATGCATATGGCAAAAAACTAAGGGCATGTACCTTCCACATGAAGGTGTGAACTATGAAACTCTCCTCAGTTTTATTTCCCTGTGGCCTTGCAAATGGCCTGTGTTGATTCTTGCTCCTGTGACAGTGTGTTGACAACAGAGTTTGGAACAGGATAAGGGACAAATCACATAATCACTAAGGTTGGAAAATACTTATAATATCATCCAATCCAATAATCAACCCAACACTCCCACACCCATTAGACCATGTCCTCAAGTGCCACGTCTCCACGTTCCTTGAACAGCTCTAGGGATGCTGACTCCACCACTTCCCTGGGCAGCCTC
>NW_010249980.1:0-298 GCF_000690775.1 Eurypyga helias
AGTGGCTTTACTTCTCTCCTAGATGAGTGCTTTTAAGCACTCGTGTGTTGTTGTGTGTCCTGCTGAGAATAAGCCAAATGTTCAGACAGGTGGCCAGACCCTGGATTTGGGTGGGATTTATCCTTAGGTGTTGCAAACAACATCTTAATTGATTTATCCAGACACATGACTTTTAATTTTGTGGTGGAGTTAAGAACACTGGCCCAGGTCAGGGGGAAGAAGTGAGCTGATGTGGCGTCTCCACGCCCCTAGGTGCAGGAGCTCTGGGTTCCCGTGGGATTGGGAGCCGCTTGCCTGC
>NW_010249981.1:0-3167 GCF_000690775.1 Eurypyga helias
CTAGACGTCCCTTCCAACCCCGTCCACTCCGCGGATCTGTGAATCTGGATTAAACATTCAGCGTTTTTAGCGTCCCATGGCAGACACGGACCCGCAGCAGGAACGCTGCACGTGCCAGGCCTCTGTTTGGGAAGAATTTTAATGCTTCCCAGTGAACCTTCACTTAGTGCCCCCTCTTGTTCCTCAGGGACGCAGGTGGCCTGGGGCTGCGGCACTGGCCTGAAATCCGGGGTATCAGGGGCTTGTTCTCATCCTGAAGCCGAGGCTTCCTGTGGGAGCCGGGTCAGTCCCTCAGCCTTGCGTACCTCTGCTGCCAATCTCCAACAAGGAAATGGCTTTTCCTTCTGTCACGGCGTGTTGTGGAGATATGTTCATTAATGCCTGGGAAGTGCTTTGGCTTCAATGACGGTGAGAGAAGAAAACAATAAATAAGACCACGGTGGTGTCTTCTCGTTCTAATTTGGGATGTGACAGCGTGAGGACTCCCAGGGTTACAGCTCCAGCCTGCCGCGGGAGCTGGGCTATCCATCCTCGCCCGGACTCAGCCCAGCGCTGGCAGATGGATTCGGCCTCCACAAAAACAACGCAAGGTCCATCTGGGAGCAGAAACGTGGGGAGCAGACTCCAAACTCAATGACAGAGGTCACCTTCCGTCTCCCGTAGAGACAGAGTAGATCCCCATCTGGTATTTGGGCTGACCACTCCCTGCATTCCACCCAGTCCACTTCTCTGGCAAGCTTCCCAGGACGTGGATCTTTCTTATTCAGGATAACAATGAGGAGTTATTAATTGGGTCTTTTTTCAGGTTTCCTGAGGTCCTTCCAATAGCTGCGTTGGTGGATACCACAGCCGTTGTCGTCTTCAGAGGGGCTGTTTTAAGCATTTCACTTGGTCAGAGACAACGTACAAGCAGTGCCGTGAAACAGGGTCACCCCCGCAGCTTAGGCAGGGTCAGAGATGGAGAGTCAGGTCAAGGACTGCGTTTAGCACCAGAGCGCAGAGCCCGAGCAGCAGCCATGGGATCAGCGGGCAAAGCACAAGGCCAGGAGGCGACCCCGAGTCGCAGGGACCCTCTGCACGACCACACGCACCACATTAAGACTCCAGCACCACAAAGATCGCCCGGGCCGAGGCCACGCTTCATGCCCAGGGACTGGCTCGGCCCACCAAAGCAGCCTTTCCATTTCCTCAAGGTTTCTCTGGGTAGCAATAAGAGATGGCTCATTGGGAGGGGATCCAGCATTAATGGCGTTTTAATGAGGCCTTGCAATACACTTACAGACTAATCAGCAAATTCCACAAGGTCTGGACTCCAATATGTCATTCTGAGTGCACTGAAGTCACGGTGAATACCCCTTTTATAGCCAGAGCCGAGCACTACCTGGGCCAAGACAGGTTGTGTGCCGTCAGGGTGCTGGTGCGGCGGAATAGAGGCCATGACCCGCTGGAAAATCCCGAGGGAAGCGAAGGGTGTGCGCAGCATACGCCGAGGAGGGGCTGCTCAGGAGACCTCACGGTTTGACTCTCCTTTCCTAGGTCACACCGCTGCTGCCGACTGCGGGAATACGCAGTCAGCGAGTTTTTGAACAGGACATTTCCAGTTTCCCAAGTCCATGCCCAACCTCTGGAGGCAGCTTTTAGGAGAAACGGACTGAACACAAGTTTTCTGCCTCATTACACAAACCTGGCACGAGGATGACGGAAGCGCGGATGCTCAACAACGAACATCATCTGACCCGCACGAAAAGATCCGCCGCTGCCTGAAACCAGGCACAGGACAAGGCCGATCCGTCCTGTCGGTCTGTGCCTCGCGCCGATGATCACGTCACGCTTCCAGAAAACGCTTTACAAGAGCCTTTTGCTGAGCCCACAGCGCACGGCTCACACCCAGGCTGCCTGACGCACTCAGAGCCGACGCCGTGGCCAAGATGAACCCGGAGGAGAGGCAGAGGTGGATGGGGGAAGGCAGGGATGGGAACGTCAGGAACCCCTTGAGCAAATTCCCCACAGCTTCCCCACGCGCCGGGGTGTTGCTCCAGGTGCCGGGAAAGAGGGAGTAGGGAAGGTTGTTTTCACCAAGTGCCGGTTCTTCCCTCCCCACTTCCCCCCCAAGAGATGGGGCTGCCTGGAAGGCAGCACCTCGTACTTCCCTGCAAGCAGCGTACAGACCACAAAGCCGCTCTCGGGCTCGCTAAGAGGCGCGTCAAGAGAACACGTGTAACGGGATTTAACACGTTGGCAGGTGGTTCCTCACCTCGCGGTGAGACTGCAGTTCTCACGCACCAGCTCTTCGCGTCAGGACGGAGGCAAAATCCAGCAGGACCCCAGCTCTGCAGAGGGGTGCTGGCCGGAGGTGGCACGGCTGCGCATCGCGGGGCAGGCGGCCGTCCCGAGCGCTCCGTGAGGCTGGGGCGAGAGGACGGGAAAAGCGCGTATGCCCCGGAGACCGCAGTGCACAGGATACGGACCGGATTAAAATCTGGTCACCAGAGGTCTTAAAATGTCAGCGTAAACAGGAGGGCAGTGCTGGCGGGGGCCGGGGAAGCTTGCTTGGGCTTAGAACGCTTAACAATAGGTTCAGTGACCTGGACAAAGAAAACCTTCACTGATGAAGCCTGCAGATTAGACACCGACTCCCACCCTCCCAATCTCGGAAGAGAGCAATTTGCCAACACACAAAAACCTGCAAACTCCTCAGTCACCTACGGACGAGCAGACAACACTGTTGGATGGAGCTAAATCTGAGTTATGCCACCAGGAGCAGGAGCTGCCGGACACTGGAAGTGTCCAGTGGGTATGGAGAATCACAGAATCATGGAATGGTTTGGGTTGAAGGGACCTTAAAGCCCCCCCAGTCCCACCCCCTGCCATGGGCAGGGACACCTTCCACCAGCCCAGGTTGCTCCAAGCCTCATCCAGCCTGGCCTTGGACACTTCCAGGGATGGAGCATCCACAGCTTCTCTGGGCAATCTGTCCCAGTGCTCCCCATCCTCTCCGGGAAGGATTTCTTCCCGATATCCAATCTCATCTACGCAGATGAGCAGGGTGGTCACAAGCTCCGTAGCAGCCGGTGCAGCAGCTCAGGGAACAACACACGGAGCCCGGGCAGCCGCAGCTCAGAGCGCCAGGAGGACGGCTCAGGGCATCCAAACCGCGCCGGGGAGAC
>NW_010249981.1:3228-14354 GCF_000690775.1 Eurypyga helias
TATACACTGGGGTCGAGCGTCAAGAGAGCGCTTCCCAACCCACAGCGAAATTCCATTAGCGGAAATCGAAACAAACCAAATTTCGACTGGAAATAACACCCTTTTTGAACAGCTACTGAAACTGGCTCCCGCAACAATTCCCTACAGATCCTAACGGGGATCTTTCAAAATCAAGGCTGAGTGTTTTCTACAAGACCTGCCCTTGTTCCCTTGGAAATTTCCCGGTGGTTTCCCAAGGGAGAAGAGACCAGAGGTGATGGCTGGGCTTGCTGGCACCCGGGGCTCTCCCGGGCTGGGCTCCCCACTTCCCAAACCGACGCAACACCACCGCGGGCTCCTCTTTGAAGAGGGGGTTTCTGACCCACACGCCCTCCCCAGAAGCTCCCCGCTGTTCCGAGCGCCTCGCTGACAGACGGGCAGGTGTGCCTGTGACAGCGGCCACCTCCCCAAACCGGGGTGGGGGGGAGAGCGGCCCCCCAGACGGAGCCCTGGGCAAGGCACGGGGGAGTTCTCCAAGCCCAGCTGTGACATTTCCTTTCACCTCTACCTGTACAGCTGTTTCCTACGGGGCTGCAGCCTGGAGTGGGATGTGTGAGGCTTCTGTAGGTGCTCAGGAACAAGACGGAACAGAGACGCTTCACACCTGGCCCCGGAGCACGCTGGAAGGGGGCCAGCACAACCTGGCAGGGGACCAGTTGCGATGGACATCAATTAAGCAGCCTGTCATCCTCAGACTGCGGGGTTTTCTGTTCTGCGATCTGCATCGCTCCCTAAGCTTCAGCAGCACCAGCGCTGGAGTTTTCCAGATGGGATCATTTCCCTCGGATTCCACTCGCTAGATTTATTGCCTTTTTTTTTTTTTGTCTTTAAACAGCCCCCCCTCCCTTTTAAGAGCCTGAACTATTATTCCACATTGCGGATCTCTCCAGGGCTGTACGCAGAGTCCTCGTGCAGCGCTAGGGATTGTTTGCCACGAGCTCCCTTTCCTTCAGCTCAGAAACATGGTTTGAAGGATACGCTCAAAACCCTCTTAGCTTACCGAGTGATCCAAATCCAAGAGCACGTGATGAATGAACAGAACACCGCTCCGAAGACGCCCTGCACAGCCCCAGGAGATGCAGCAGCAGTCACTAGGGCAGCATTTGTGCCTGTTTCTATAAAGGTCCGTTTAAAACAGCACAAGAGACACCAGCGTACAGCCCCCTGCCCCATCAGGGACATGGACTCGGCTTGACACCCCCCCTCGACGCCGAAAACACCTGGCAAAGGCAGCGAGAGGCTCCCACCGTGCCCACGCCATCCCTGGCACCCACCATTCAAGGAAATGCCAAGGATGGACGAGGAGTTCCATGCAGGTGGTATTCCACCCACTGCCTTCGTGATGGCATAACATCCAGCCTCTCCTCCATCGCCCTGTGACATCATCTTCCACCATGGCCCGTAATTTAGCCTAATTGCCTTTTCCAATCCAAAGTCACCACATGAAAAGCAAGGTCGGGGCTGGGATGGAGTTCAGACACTGGTCAGAAAGTGTAAACAGCCCTAATTCTGCTGCCTCGGGGCTGCCAGCTCCTGCCAAGTCCCTGCTCGGAGCAGGGCTGCCTGTGGCAGGGATCTTTCACTGCCTGTTTGGAAACCGAGGCAGGCAGAGATGGAAGGAGTTTTTCAAGGATGACTCCTCTTGGACTCTCCTGCTTGGGGCTCCGATCGCTGCTCACAGTTTCCCTTTTCCTCTCTGGACCGAAGTCCAAGCTGGAAGCTCTCGTTCTCATGGGCTGAGTGTGTTTGCCTGCCAGCTGGAGGGAGATGCTCCAAGGCTATGGAATGGGAATATGGAAAGGATGCTGAGAAAACAGTTACATTTGCTCACTGGGGTTTTCTCTCTGCTTACAAAGAACTTGTGCTCAGAGTCGTGGTCTTGCTAACCTTCCTCTGATGCCTTGCAAGAAGTCCTCCCAAAACCACTGTAGTGTGGCCACTCTAAGACGGATTTCATTCCAGGCATCCCGTTAGGTCTCGGGAAGGACAAAACACCTGGTGTTCAGGGCATGACAGAGCCCGGGCACTCGACAGCAACTCCTCTTGGGCCTTTAAACCTGGGGCTCCCTTTCCAGGAAGCATCAGACATGACCACACATGGCCAAGAGACAGCTGCACCTCTTGGGAAGACTGAAATATCACAAGTGAGTAACAAGACAGAACTAATTTTAGCTCAAGTCTAAATACTAATTAGCTCCTAAATAGCTAATTGAAAGGCTACTAGCTCTACAGCATGCTGGGGGCAACCACAGAGGGTGAAATTTGGACCGTCCATCTCATCTGGACAGCAGAGAGGAGAGATTTGCCTTGTCGAAGGAGAACAAAGCTTGGGTTTTAGGCTCCAGGTGAGTAGTGCAAATAGCAGGAAACAAGAACAGTACGGAGGGTGGGAGGGGAACTGCCCACCCCGGGGCTGGAGGAGCCCCACAGCACCCACTTTGTAGGTCTAGGGTGTAAAATACTGCTAGTTGTTTCTCAGAGCTTTCCATTTTAGGGCTTTCATTTGCCTGGTGAGGTGAGACAGGGTTTAAACTAGCTGAGTGGTGAGTATCCCAGACAGTCCACTCCACACATGAGCGTGCACACGAGGGGAAAAAAAAAAGTGCCTTTCTGTTGGAGAGGAGGGAACCACAGTGACTAGCCCTATAAGCATATGTATTAATCATGCACCGTCTGGTTTTAATCCACACACTGCTGATCCTGCGTCTCACTGTATTGTTATCAGGGGAAGGAGTATTTCTCCTCAATCTTATTCACCAGCCAAAAGCCTGAAAATGCAAAAAACACATTTGTGAAGTGCCTTCCCAAGGACCCTGGGCCCCGGACCTGGTGAGCTGGGGCTGCTGCCTTTTTTATTGGCGTTTAAAAACCTTTTATTAACGTGTGTCAGGGCTGGGGGAGGAGAGAGGGGCTCGGGTTTCAGGACCCCCCATGCAGAGAGGTTTATTGTGGGAAGGGACATTAACACTTTCTCCTCCACGTCTCCGAGCTGGGGCATGGGGCAGCGCGTGGGCTGCGGGCACAGGTGTGGGGGACGCAGGCGTCCAGCCCACGCAGGGCTTGCAGGGATGCGGGCCATCAGCAGATGGACCTCCCTGCTCTACTCCGTGCCCCGTGATCTGCAAGCCTCTTCCGGCTTTGCCACCAGCTCCATGGGGCCGCTGCAGAGCAGGATGCTCCCGAGACAACAGGATTGAGGGAGAGCTGAGGAAAGCAGGACATGTCCCAGGTTCCCACAAGAACAGACCCACGCACAGCTCAGACGCACCATCACTAGGACTTGCTTTAACCTCAACATGACCCAAGCGTTTTCCAAGTGTCCCCTCCCCGCCAGCACCACCACGCTCCACCTGAGGAATCCATCCAGTCGTTTCCTTCTTCCTGAACCCTAACTCAGCCCCTGCTGCTGTTCCCTGCTCTTGCCTGGGGTAGGGCGCTGGGTGAGCGAGGTCCTGGCAGCATCTCCTCCGGCTGCGAACGCTGCAGACGCAGTCTGACAGCTCAGGCACCAGGCTGCATAGTTTGCTGTTGACTGGTACGTTCGCTGGTGTTCCATCACACAAGCTGCAATGGATATCTGCCCGACATACGCCCAGGAAAACATCACCGAGTTATGCTCGCCCCGCAGCCAGCTTTTGTTGGTTACAGCTTCAGTGACAGTGCAAGAGACGACGGGAAGCTCGAAGTGTCACGCTGGCTCCATCAGGAATCGAAACGTACAGCTTCAAGGCAATGAACGGGGTCGGAACGTTGTCACTCAAAAGAAGAGCCAAATGCCCAAGAACTTGCTGAGGAACTCTGGCTGAATACTGCACGCTCCATCTGCTAACTACAGCTACAGCCAACCACCCTCTCGGCAGAGCAACTAACCTAACACCATTTCGAGCCCAATACGCTCTGGTCTTGCCTTTCAACAGATTCCTTTCCTCTGAAATTTTACAGAATCATTAAAAACCTACGGTGCAAAAGCATGGGGTGTGGAGCATCAGCAAGCAAGGTGAGGTATTACCCCTGCAGTAAGAAGCCAACCGCCTCTTCTCAGCCAGGCGAGTGATAGAAAAGGTCCCACGGGGAGCTTCCCAGAGCCGCTCTGGCACACCAGACCCCTCCTCCCAGCCCACAGGACATTCACAGGGTGCCCTATAAAGAGCAGAATATTTTTTTTGCCTCTCCAGCCACGAACCGTCAGGAATTTGGGCTGCGACCTGGGCCAAGACTGACAACACAAGAGAAAGAAAATGGGTGCAGAAAAAGAACTGCTAAAAAGCAATGAAAAATCCATATGGGAAAGACAAGTCCTCGCTGGACAGAAAAGCCATTTCTCACCTGAGCTCACAGCTCAGTCAATCAGCAACCCACACAGAGCACAGAATGGGAATGCTCCTGCAAGGCGGATGGAGGTGGAATGTGGCAGAGCCGCTCCGCTCAGGGATACAGATCCCTTGGTGCCACCACGCTCGGCACGGACGCGGCACCCTGCCACTGCCCACGGCCCAGAGATGCCCAGCTCCTCTGGGCTCTGCACGCTAAAAGGAGGGCAGGGAGCGGATGGTGGGCTGGGAACCGCGCACAGGGACCCCCCTGGTGAAGTTGGATCAGGGGCTTCTCGGCAGGGAAGTGCCTTTTGGCATCTTGCAGGTCTGCACTGCCTTCCTCCAGCCCCCCTCCACTTGCGGAGAGGCAAATAATTCACGCCATTAATACTGCAGAAGGAGCAGATTTGGGGAACAAGGCACTCGTTTGACTGTAATGACGGCACTGCCCCTCCAGCCCCTGTCTACAGTATTACTGAACCACAGAAAAGGGGGTAGGAACCTCCAAAGAGGTCACTCTACCTCCTTTTCCAAGGTGTTCACCTCCACCCAAGTCATACTTAAGAGCCACTCAGCCTGCTTTTAAAAATCTCCAGGGCTAAAGAGCTTGTGCAGCATCACTAAGGAGGCTGCTTTCAAGTGCTTAACTACCCAAAGGTATGAAGCCTTTCCTAAAGTCTAGTCTTAACCTATTGCACTGCAATTTATGCCCATTCCTCCCCGTGCTTGGCAGCACGGAGCTGGAGGACAGCTTGTTCTCCTCCTCTCTGCCACAGCGTACGGCATTTTCCCCGAATTTCCTCTAGACTCAAAAGCCCCAGCTCCCCCAGTCCCTTCTTGGAAGTCAGGCTGAGATCTCTGCTCTGTCACACCGGCCTCCGCTCAATCCTCTCGGGTGTCCTCTGCAAGGTGAGTATGCACACCTGCTGTTTCTCCAGTCTGACCATTGACAAGACACATTGGTCAGTATTGGATCAAGAAAGGTTTTCCGTTTAAACCCGCTATCCCTTGTCCTGTCACTCCCTGCCCTCAGAAGAAGTGCCCCCCAGCTTTCTTGTAGCCCCCCAGGCACTGGAAGGGGCTCTAAGGTCTCCCTGGAGCCTTCCCTTCTCCAGGCTGAACCCCCCAACTCTCCCGGCCTGTCCCCATGGCAGAGGGGCTCCAGCCCTCGGAGCATCTCCGTGGCCTCCTCTGGACTCGCTCCAACAGCTCCGTGTCCTTCTGCTGTTGGGGGCCCCAGAGCTGGAGGCAGAACTGCAGAGGGGTCTCCCCAGAGCAGAGCAGAGGGGGAGAATCCCCTCCCTCACCCCCCTGGCCATGCTGCTCTGGATCCAGCCCAGGATCCGGTTGGCCTCCTGAGCTTCCAGCACACACGGCCGGCTCATGGCCAGCTTCTCACCCCCCAGCACCCCCAAGTCAGCTACTTTCAAACAATCAAGACCCACAGAGGCAGCAAAAGAAGAAAGAACAGGGGGACAGACCCAGCCCTGGCTCCTCGCTGGGACCTGCATTGCCCTTTCAGCAGAGCTGAGCCAGTACCACCGGATAATCCCGGGTGCTGGGGTGGCTGCTGAGCTGCGACGGGCTCCCGCTCCCACCAGTGCTGTTGTGTAGTTTCTTTATCAAGCACCAGAGCCAAAGGGAACCAGGACAGGGACTCGGCTGGGAAGCTGAGGCGTAGCCGTAGGACAAAGATACGTCTCTCTTACACACTGCAAATGCCTGGCAGGGCAGGTAGATGGCACTCCGAATAAACCCGTGTGTGGTTACAAGAGGCAGAAATCAGGGAATACTTCCCACGAGTTATGGGGCACCAGACCGAGCCACTTAGCCATTCCACCTGTCTGCTGAGGGGTCCGGATTGTGGCTGCTGGGGAGGGAGTCCCCCTGCACAGAGCGTGGGGCACGGGGATTGTCCTCAGCAGAAGCGCCACGAGGCCACAACACACACCAGGCCAACAGGCAGCGACGGCAACCGCGTGTATGTTACTGCAACCCCTTCGGACAGAGCCTTGAAAATCTGTGTTTCCACTGTGAGTTCCTGGACTAAGGTGCTTCCCCAGACTGGGAGAGCTCTGGGTTTTACTGGGACCCTGTGCTCCCCTGCCGCGGGCAGTGCCGTGAGCATGGGCCGGGCGGAGAAGCAACACCAAAATTCGCACCTCTCGGGTAAACTGTGCCAAAGGTCCCAAATTTCTCACCGTCATTTCAGGAAAACGCGAGGCGGCAGCATTCCACGGGAAGGCCCGTTGCCACCCTGGCGTGCCGGCTCTGCGCCAAAACCAGCCTCCACATCTCACTTCTCCTCTCGTAGCACCGACCCGCTCGGGGAAGGCAACGCTGCAGCTCCCCAGAGGAGCAGCGTCCCCGGTGCTGCGATCCTGCCTCCGAGCAGGAAGTTGTCGAGGGCTGCTCTTATCCCGCCGTGCCTCCGAGGGCACGCCGAACAAATGCCATTGTGCCTCTCCCAGCCCCATCGAGTTCAGATGTGTTATCCAAGCCCCCCCCACCGGGTCCCTTCTGGCCAGGTGGTGGCAGAGAGCAGACCCCAAACCCCACAGCAACAAGGGAACTGATTTCATTATTCTAAAAACAAACAGCCAAAGGAAAGTTCAGGCTAGAACGGGCTCCTAGAGCAAAGAAAGGAAAATAGAGAGCGGGCAGTGGGGAATGCTTCATATTCCTAAAAGCCTTTTGTACGTTAACACATGGTGTCTGCTTCTCTCTAGTCACCTATTTATCACTCTCCTCTTTAGAGAGGGAAAAAAGTCCTGGCTGCCTTCCTAAGGCAGAGTTTTGCGGCCGGGGGGGAGGGGGAGGGTGCTTTAAGCATGATGCAAACCATTTGGAGTGCACCGAGAGCACTGCCAACACAAGCTGCACTATTTAAACAAGTGAGGAAATGATCGTATATACAACATGCCAGCGAGCACACACACACCAGAGGAAGTCGAGAGGGGTTTTCATGACACAGAGCTGGATGTCAGCGGCTGAAAGGTCGATATTTTCCCTTAACACCCTTCTCAATGACTTAATCGTGTTCCGTTTGCACAGAAAACTTCCCAAGAATAAAAGTCTGGAGGAATCGAGGGGGGGATGTTTGGCCTACTGCTGACCTTGTCCGAGGTCCTCTCCACGTAGCAGGGCTCCTGGGGGGCGACCAGCAGCGGAACGAAGCCCGAGAGCAGCCGATCCTCTTCCAGGCTAAGCAGGGCAAGGTCGTCATCTGGGTCCTTGTACAAGGGCACCTCCGACTGATTCACTGTGGTCAGTATGTTACAGAAGTCAGCCAGCGTCGCCCACACATCTACTGAGACCCTGGGAGAACGAGGAGAGACGTGAGCAATTCGGGGCTGGAATGCGTTGGGAGTTGCCTGCAACGCTGCAGCGAATACCAGAGAGGTGAGGCGAGGCGAGGAACGCCACCGCCGCCGCTAACCGACCCCACCGGGAAGGCTCCGGGTGCAGCTGCGCTGGCACCCACCCCAGAAGGGCTCAGTAACCCTTGCCACCGACCACCCCGTGCCCCTGGATGGGGACGGCTCCAAGGAATCTCATGCTTCCTGCTGCTCTGCCCACCTCTGCCCGCTGCCCAGCACAGGAAGCAGCTTTCCCTGTGCAGTGCCAGCAGGAACTCGGTTCCAGATGGGAGAAACGATGCTTGTTACTCAAATTTTAAAGCCTGCTGGGAGGACAGACCTAACACCCACACTGCTGTTGGGGCAAAAAAGGCACCTGGGGGGCTCCAGCCCAGCCCAGGGCACCCTCTCCTTCACACAGCCGTGACCACGTGCTGCAGCCGTGCTCTAAAGCGCTGAGATTCGTTAGTTAAACCCCAGCCAGGGCAGGGTTAAGATGTATTTTGCTTCTGGCCACGGTTTCAACACTCTCGAGTGACCTGCAAAGCTGCCTCCGTGGTGTCTCACCTTCCCGGGGCAGCAGCGATGCTCAGAGAGCCGGGTGCGAACACAAGGCCACCGGAAGGCCTGGACCGCTCCTCGCGCATCCCCGTCGCTGGGGAGGGCCCAGCACCTCGGGGAGGGCAACAAGCACGGGTCACTGGGAGCGAGAAGGCTGCATCACGCTGCATTTCCTCCTCCTGTTTCTAAAAGCGCTCAGATAAGGGTTTTTTAGGGCGTAGGCTGGAAGGAAAGCAGGGATTAGGGGAAGCTGGGGCTGATCCGTGGCGGTAGGACGGAGGGCAGCTCCTCCACCCCACAGCTCCAGAGCACCAGCATCACCAGCAGTGACCAGCCAGGCAGCCCAGGGCTGGCGAGAGGCCCCTTGCTCTTTGAACTGCTCCAGGTGGACAGAGTCTGCGCCGGGTTATTTACGGGAATCAATGTACCAGGAAAAGCACACTGAAATGAAACATCTTGTTTTCAAGAGCGTCCTGGGAGCCAGGCAGAACGAGGAGCCATTAATCAAAGCCCGGCACGTAATCAGCACACATGTAACGCAGAGTCGCCCGCGTCCCCGCGCCAGCCCCCAGCCCGCACGCTGCGGAGAAGGTCCTTCGCAGCCCCCCGTGCGCAGACACCGGGAGCTGGGTTCATTCACAAAGCTCCATCAGCTTGGCTCGGCCAGGTCTGGCTGTCAGAAATGTTTAAATATGGAAAAAAATAAACAGTTGCAACACGGTTTTTTTTTTTTCTTTCAGAGGGATCTGTCCGAGGCCTTTGTGATGTAATGGGAAACGCTGCGCTTGTGCTACCAGCTGGAAAATAAACAGAGCTGCGAGGGTTAAAAGGAACTGAACTTTCCACGACCCCTATCTGCAAAAGAAGAAAATAATAAGAGGAATGATCCACTGCCCCACAGCCCTGATAGTTTATCCTCCGGCCCAGGCTGCAGAGACAAGCACCGGATGTGATAGGGCTGCTCTGGGCCACCTCCAAGGCGAGCTCTGCCCATGGGAGATGCGCGGGGCTTGGGAGGCTCGGCACCCCCCCCCGTGCCCTGCTGGCAACCAGGCTCGGCTGCCTGAGCCCGGTCACATCGCACTGCTGGGGCCCCGGACCAGGGCTCGGCTGAAGGAGGATGCAGGAGCTGCAGGCATCAGCGGGGGAGAGGAACAGGGAAAGTGTCTGCAACTGCCCAGAACGAATGCACTGGGGTGTTCGCAGAGTCATGGAATGGTTTGGGAGAGAAGGGACCTTAAAACCCCCCAGTCTCACTCCCTGCCATGGGCAGGGACACCTTCCACTAGACCAGGTTGCTCCAAGCCTCATCCAGCCTGGCCTTGGACCCTTCCAGGGATGGGGCATCCACAGCTTCTCTGGGCAACCTGTCCCAGTGCTCCCCACCCTCTGCGGGAAGAATTCCTTCCTGATGTCCCATCTCAATCTCCCTCTTTTCATTTAAACCCATTACCCCCTGTCCTGTCACTCCCTGCCCTTGGGAAAAGTCATTCTCGTGCTGGGGACAGGCAGCGATGCTGAGGACATTCCCAGGGGCTGAAACAGCCAGGTGCATGGACCAGGCGTAGGAGAAGGGAACGAAACAGTGTGCAGAGACCTCCCTGTATTCCCCAAGAAACAGAGCTGCAGGCAGGGGATGGAGATGACCAGGGAGGGTGGGAGGAGGCAGAGGGCAGCAGAAGGATGCTGGGCAGGACTGGGATCCACAGCCGGGCAGGAGGTAGCGGGATGAAGAAGCAGCACGGATAAGCACAGGGAGCCACGTCCCTCCACAGGGCTTAGCACCCCATGTCAGGTAAACACCGCGAGAGCAGTCACCGAGCCAACACTGACACCCCTGCAGCCACCCAGCCCAGCAGAACCCCCTCCTCTCCACCTCGTCTGCCTGCCCCCTGCCCCTCCGGCAGCGCTGCCAGGCAGGGCAGCCCCTCAGCACCCACCCCAGCGTGAGAACAGTCCCTGTCACTCGTTCCCCATCATCCCCAGCTCCCTACGGCCTCGCAGGGCCCTGCCACATCTGTCACTGGCACTTGACGTGTGAGGTTTCCACCCTGGGCTTCCCTCAGTCAAACCACAGACCGTGCCGGCTCCCCGGGCAGCGCGATGGCCCTGCAACGCGACGCCGAGCAGCATCCTCTCGCGTGCAGCACCCTACAGAGCCAACAAAAAGCCAACAGAGAAGGCGGTGCTGGTGTTTCTGCTCAGGTTTTCTCCTGTGACACGAAAGCACGTTGCAGACAGAGACCATTTTCTGCCTTCCCGGAGCTGCATCTCCCAGCACCGGCACTGCAAAGACCCTTTACCAGCTGCTAGCCACCGGCATAGCCCGCGAGGGCTAACGGCTCATGCCAACACCACGCAGACCAGTGATCTCCTGGCATATGCAATGCCCCAGAGGGTCACACATCACTCTGGAGCCCAGACAGTCGCCTTCTCCCCACCGCGGTGGCCACTTCCAGGCATTCTGGCTAACGTCACCCGGCGGTGACGGGGCCTCTCTGCAAAGCCAAGGCAGTCCAGGTGCCCGGAAGTGCCGCGTACGCACGGTGCCACGGCTTCAGCATCCCTCTGCGGGGGGAGGCCCCGAATTACTGACACCGAGCCCAGGCACGCAGCTCCCAGGTACAGGGACGAGGCTTCCAGAGCTTTTAAGCGAGGAAGCGGGAAGGGGGTTAGCGCAAGGTCTTTCCTCGGAACGGGGGTTCATTCACTTCCCCACAGACACATTTACATTTGCTTATTCCACTAGGACGGGAAAAAAAAATAAGAGTTAATTTCTTTTTTATTGCCTCAGGATTCCAGGTTTAATGTAGCTGTCAGTGCGAGCACAGCCCAGCTGCACGCCGACAGGACG
>NW_010249982.1:0-564 GCF_000690775.1 Eurypyga helias
AGGTGGGGGGAGGGTTCCTCCGGCGCTCCCAGCAGCGGGATGGGGGCAAAGCCACTGCCGTGGCCCCGGGGCACGCGTGGGAGGGCAGCCGGGGCCGGGAGCTCCGAGGAACGCTGCACCCACCGCCGCCAGCTGTGATG
Organism: Eurypyga helias; assembly: GCF_000690775.1. NCBI lineage: Eukaryota > Metazoa > Chordata > Aves > Eurypygiformes > Eurypygidae > Eurypyga > Eurypyga helias. Next base: position 141 of record NW_010249982.1, read on the forward strand.
GGTCGGGAGCTCGGAGGAACGCTGCCCCCCCCGCCGCCAGCTGTGATGGGTCAGTAGATGTCGGCGCAAACCGCACGGAAAATAAGTTTGTGCGTGGTGCACTGACCGCCTAATGCGTTGCTGTGATTTCTTAATTGGGACGCGATTATAATCGGGGGGGAGGGGGGAAAGTTATTAATCTTAGCAGTGGATCAAGAGTTGCTTTGTTTGAGGAGATCTGTTCTTGTTTGGTTTAGGGATGATTTTGGGGAGCTGGTTGGAGATTATAACGTAACGAAAAATTTTTTTACAAACGAGACGGAGTGAAAGTATCTGTCAGAGCGTAAGGCAAGGAGAGGAACAACCGAAATTCAACGGCCTCGCTCCATCGAGGTAACCGAGGGTTCGCCCTGCCTCATAATGGTAATTAAAAGAATATCCGCGC
>NW_010249983.1:0-563 GCF_000690775.1 Eurypyga helias
CCGGAGTAGCCCACGTAGAGGATGCCCTGGGGAGAGAGAGGTGCAAGGCTGAGCCTACCCCCTGCCCCATTGTGCCGGGCTTGGGGTGGGTTGTTGGGTCACCCCCAGCCCCTACCTTCCCCGGGGCCAGCAGCAGGTTCTTCACCATCTCCGGCGATCCGAAGAGCTGGATGCTCTCCACGATGTGAGGATCCCTGGGCAGCTCCACCACTTTGTGCAGGAACCCCTCCGCTGCGGGGGTACAGGGGACATGGCTGGTGTTTGGGGTGGGCAAGGGATGGGTAAGAGGGGTGACCAGGTGCCCTGGGCGTACCCCCCCGTAAACCCACCGGTGGCCAGGAACATGATGCGGTAGGTGGTCCCCGAGACGCCACGAGTCTCGTCCACCGCGATGCGCGTGTACGTGACGTCCATCTTCCCCAGCAGCGGCTTCCCCTGGGTGGGCAACACCTTCCCGTCCATCAGGAAATGGTCCTTCATGAAGGTCAGGGCTTTGTCAGAGGAGGCACCCATGTCACACTGCAGGGAGAGAGGAGTCAGCACTGGCGTGGGGAAACTGAGGC